>NW_027040422.1:0-44531 GCF_034236695.1 Oncorhynchus nerka
AGTCATTTAGCAGACGCTCTTATCCAGAGCGACTTACAAATTGGTGCTTTCACCTTATGACATCCAGTGGAACAGCCACTTTACAATAGTGCATCTAGGTCTTTTAAGGGGGGGGAGAAGGATTACTTTATCCTATCCTAGGTATTCCTTAAAGAGGTGGGGTTTCAGGTGTCTCCGGAAGGTGGTGATTGACTCCGCTGTCCTGGCGTCGTGAGGGAGTTTGTTCCACCATTGGGGGCCAGAGCAGCGAACAGTTTTGACTGGGCTGAGCGGGAACTGTACTTCCTCAGTGGTAGGGAGGCGAGCAGGCCAGAGGTGGATGAACGCAGTGCCCTTGTTTGGGTGTAGGGCCTGATCAGAGCCTGGAGGTAGTGAGGTGCCGTTCCCTCACAGCTCCGTAGGCAAGCACCATGGTCTTGTAGCGGATGCGAGCTTCAACTGGAAGCCAGTGGAGAGAGCGGAGGAGCGGGGTGACGTGAGAGAACTTGGGAAGGTTGAACACCAGACGGGCTGCGGCGTTCTGGATGAGTTGTAGGGGTTTAATGGCACAGGCAGGGAGCCCAGCCAACAGCGAGTTGCAGTAATCCAGACGGGAGATGACAAGTGCCTGGATTAGGACCTGCGCCGCTTCCTGTGTGAGGCAGGGTCGCACTCTGCGGATGTTGTAGAGCATGAACCTACAGGAACGGGCCACCGCCTTGATGTTATTTGAGAACGACAGGGTGTTGTCCAGGATCACGCCAAGGTTCTTAGCGCTCTGGGACGAGGACACAATGGAGTTGTCAACCGTGATGGCGAGATCATGGAACGGGCAGTCCTTCCCCGGGAGGAAGAGCAGCCCCGTCTTGCCGAGGTTCAGCTTGAGGTGATGATCCGTCATCCACACTGATATGTCTGCCAGACATGCAGAGATGCGATTCGCCACCTGGTCGTCAGAAGGGGGAAAGGAGAAGATTAATTGTGTGTCGTCTGCATAGCAATGATAGGAGAGACCATGTGAGGTTATGACAGAGCCAAGTGACTTGGTGTATAGCGAGAATAGGAGAGGGCCTAGAACAGAGCCCTGGGGGACACCAGTGGTGAGAGCACGTGGTGAGGAGACGGATTCTCGCCACGCCACCTGGTAGGAGCGACCTGTCAGGTAGGACGCAATCCAAGCGTGGGCCGCGCCGGAGATGCCCAACTCGGAGAGGGTGGAGAGGAGGATCTGATGGTTCACAGTATCGAAGGCAGCCGATAGGTCTAGAAGGATGAGAGCAGAGGAGAGAGAGTTAGCTTTAGCAGTGCGGAGCGCCTCCGTGATACAGAGAAGAGCAGTCTCAGTTGAATGACTAGTCTTGAAACCTGACTGATTTGGATCAAGAAGGTCATTCTGAGAGAGATAGCGGGAGAGCTGGCCAAGGACGGCACGTTCAAGAGTTTTGGAGAGAAAAGAAAGAAGGGATACTGGTCTGTAGTTGTTGACATCGGAGGGATCGAGTGTAGGTTTTTTCAGAAGGGGTGCAACTCTCGCTCTCTTGAAGACGGGAGGGACGTAGCCAGCGGTCAGGGATGAGTTGATGAGCGAGGTGAGGTAAGGGAGAAGGTCACCGGAGATGGTCTGGAGAAGAGAGGAGGGGATAGGGTCAAGCGGGCAGGTTGTTGGGCGGCCGGCCGTCACAAGACGTGAGATGTCATCTGGAGAGAGAGGGGAGAAAGAGGTCAGAGCACAGGGTAGGGCAGTGTGAGCAGAACCAGCGGTGTCGTTTGACTTAGCAAACGAGGATCGGATGTCGTCGACCTTCTTTTTCAAAATGGTTGACGAAGTCATCTGCAGAGAGGGAGGAGGGGGGAGGGGGAGGAGGATTCAAGAGGGAGGAGAAGGTGGCAAAGAGCTTCCTAGGGTTAGAGGCAGATGCTTGGAATTTAGAGTGGTAGAAAGTGGCTTTAGCAGCAGAGACAGAGGAGGAAAATGTAGAGAGGAGGGAGTGAAAGGATGCCAGGTCTGCAGGGAGGCGAGTTTTCCTCCATTTCCGCTCATTTGCGGAGCCCTGTTCTGTGAGCTCGCAATGAGTCGTCGAGCCACGGAGGCGGGAGGGGAGGACCGAGCCGGCCTGGAGGATAGGGGACATAGAGTCAAAGGATGCAGAAAGGGAGAGAGAGGAGGGTTGAGGGAGGCAGAATCAGGAGATAGGTTGGAGAAGGTTTGAGCAGGGAAGAGATGATAGGATGGAAGAGGAGAGAGTAGCGGGAGAGAGAGCGAAGGTTGGGACGGCGCGATACCATCCGAGTAGGGGCAGTGTGGGAAGTGTTGGATGAGAGGAGAGGGAAAAGGATACAAGGTAGTGGTCGGAGACTTGGAGGAGTTGCAATGAGGTTAGTGGAGGAACAGCATCTAGTAAAGATGTGAGGTCGAGCGTATTGCCTGCCTTGTGAGTAGGGGGGAAAGGTGAGAGGGTGGTCAAAAGAGGAGAGGTGGGAAAGAAGGAGGCAGAGAGGAATGAGTCAAGGTAGACGTGGGAGGTTAAAGTCGCCCAGAACTGTGAGAGGTGAGCCGTCCTCAGGAAAGGAGCTTATCAAGGCATCAAGCTCATTGATGAACTCTCCGAGGAACCTGGAGGGCGATAAATGGGGATGTTAAGCTTGGAAAGGGCTGTAACTGTGACAGCATGGAATTCAAAGGAGGCGATAGACAGATGGGTAAGGGGAGAAAGAGAGAATGACCACTTGGGAGAGATGAGGATCGGTGCCACCACCCCGTGACCAGAAGCTCTCGGGGTGTGCGAGAGCACGTGGCGGACGAAGAGAGAGCAGTAGGGTAGCGGTGTTGTCTGTGTGGTGATCCATGTTTCAAAAACCAGAGCCAAGAAGTCGAGGGACTGGAGGGAGACATAGGCTGAGATGAACCTGCCTTGTTGGCCGCAGATTGGCAGTTCCAGAGGCTACCGGAGACCTGGAACTCCACGTGGGTCGTGCGCTGGGACCACCAGATTAGGGTGGCTGCGGCCATGCGGTGTGGAGCGTTTGTATGGTCTGTGCAGAGAGGAGAGAACAGGGATAGACAGACACATAGTTGACAGGCTAGAGAAGAGGCTACGCTAATGCAGAGGAGATTGAATGACAGAGTGGACTACACGTCTCGAGAATGTTCAGAAAGTTAAGCTTATTTAGCAAGAATCTAATTGACTAAAAAGATTAAAATGATAGAGTACTGCTGGGGTAGGCTAGCTGCGTTGTTGACACTACCCTAATCAAGTCGTACCGTTGAGTGTGAAGTTTCTACAATGCTGATTATCGGGAGCTAGCTGGCTAGCTAGCAGTGTTGGTTACGCGACGTTGCGTAGGAGAACGACAATAGCTGGCTAACTAACCTAGAAAATCGCTCTTAGACTACACACAATTATCTTTGAAACAAAGACGGCTATGTAGCTATGTAGCTAGCTACGATCAAACAAATCACACTGTTGGGACTGTAAATGAAATGAAGTGAAAAAGTGATACTACCTGTGGAGCGACGGAATGCGACGAGGATGCGAAAGTTCTATTCAGACGTGGATGACCAGAAATGACAGCCATAGCTCCTTTATGAATCATATAAATCATTATAATAGTAGGCAGAATGACAGCAGCATACTGTGTGTGTGTGTGTGTGTGTGTGTGTGTGTGATAGGAAGGTACATAGCCATAAAACACACGTTTTTCCCAGCATACTGTGATGTGTGTGTGTGTGTGTGTGTGTGATAGGAAGGTACACATAGCCATAAAACACACGTTTCCAGCAGCAGACTGTGTGTGTGTGTGTGTGTGTGTGTGTGTGTAGGTGTGATAGGAAGGCACACATAGCCATAAAACACACGTTTTTCCAGCACCAGACTGTGATCCATAATGTCAAAAAGCCGCACTGAAGTCCAAACAAAAACAAGCCCCTTTCATCATCAATTTAACTCAGCCAATCGTCAGTCAAACAGGGCTGAATAGTGACTGGTAGCAAGAATGTATGAAAACACTGATGCTAATATACTCATGGTAATATATACATGTACACATACACACTGATGCTAATATACTCATGGTAATATATACATGTACACATAAATACTGATGGTAATATACTCATGGTAATATATACATGTCAACATAAATACTGATGCTAATATACTCATGGTAATATATACATGTAAACATAAATACTGATGCTAATATACTCATGGTAATATATACATGTCAACATAAATACTGATGCTAATATACTCATGGTAATATATACATGTCAACATAAATACTGTTGCTAGGTATATACATGGTAATGCATATACATGTCAACATAAATACTGCTCTCCCCTTTCTGGTAATATACTCAATGGGCATACTATACAATGTCAACAGCGTTCCACAGGATGCTGACGTGTTAGCAGGTATATACTGGACTGAATACACACAAAACATTGAAAAACACACGCTGTTGCCTTTCTTGACACCTCCAAGCCGGTGCACCTGGCACCTACTGCCATACTTTATTGATTTTTCTCCCCATCCAGAAAGATATAATAATTAATGTAAGGGTTTTACAATTGTAAAATATTACAAGGTTCATTGCAAATTCACGACCCACAGGGATGCTGAAACCCATTCTGACGATCCAATTCTTCCCATCCATTTTGTCACGTCTGTGCTGTATGTTTCATGTGTTTGTAGGCATGAAACTGCCTATGTGTTTAATTTAGTTTGAAAAACTTTATTTAACCAGTAGGCTGTTGCCTTCAGGTTGATCACCTTTAAACCAGGTAGACCCAGATCACCTTGGCACCTACTACCATACCTTTATTGATTTAGGTGAGGCCGGATCCCTTTATTTAACCATAAATCACCTTTATTTAACCAATAAGGCCAGATCACCTTTAAAAACCAGGTAGACCTATCACATTTATTTAACCAGGTAAAAACTTTATTTAACCAGGTAGACCCAGATCACCTTTATTTGCAGAAGCCAGATCACCTTTATTTAACCAGTGTGCCAGATGCTTTATTTAACCAGAGCCCATTTTAACCAGAGTAGACAGATCACCTTTATTTACCAGGTAGACCCAGCACCTTTAAAAGGTAGACCCATTATTTAACCAGGTCTGTCACCTTTATTTACCATAGACCAGATCACCTTTATTTAACCAGGTAGGCATGTGTCTGTGCCAGATCTTTATTTGTGTTTTATTTAACCAGGCCAGATCACCTTTATTTAAGGTAGACCAGATCACCTTTATTTAACCAGGTAGGCCAGATCACCTTTTATTTAACCAGGTAGGCCAGATCACCTTTATTTCAACCAGGTAGACAAGATCACCTTTATTTAACCAGGTAGACCAGATCACCTTTATTTTAACCAGGTAGACCAGATCACCTTTATTTAACCAGGTAGACCAGAGCACCTTTATTTAACCAGGTAGGCCAGTTGAGAACAAGTTCTCATTTACAACTGTGACCTGGCCGAGATAAAGCAAAGCAGTACGACACAAACAACAAAGAGTTACACATAAACAAATGTACAGTCAATAACACAATAGGAAAGTCTATATACAGTGTGTGCAAATGAGGTAAGATTAGGGAGGTAAGGCAATAAATAGGCCGTAGTGGCGAAATAGTTACAATTTAGCAATTAAACACTGGAGTGATAGATGTGCAGAAGATGAATGTGGAAGTAGAGATACTGGGGTGCAAAGGAGCAAAAATAAATAAATAACAATGTGGGGGATGAGGAATTTCGGTGGGCTATTTACAGATGGGCTATGTACAGGTGGGCTATGTACAGGTGGGCTATGTACAGATGGGCTATGTACAGGTGGGCTATGTACAGGTGGGCTATTTACAGATGGGCTATGTACAGGTGGGATGTACAGGTGCAATGATCGGTAAGCTGCTCTGACAGCTGATGCTTAAAGTTAGTGAGGAGATTTAAGACTCCAGCTTCAGTGATTTTTGCAATTCCAGAGAACTGGAAGGAAAGGCGGCCAAATGAGGAGTTGGTTTTGGGAAAATATATCAGTGAAATATATCTGCTGGAGCGCATGCTATGGGTGGGTGCTGCTATGGTGACCAGTGAGCTGAGATAAATACTTATAGATGACCTAGCAAAGACTTATAGATGACCTGGAGCCAGTGGGTTTGTGACGAATATGAAGCGAGGGCCAGCCAACGAGAGAATAGTGGTGGTGGGTAGTATATGGGGCTTTGGTGACAAAATGGATGGCACTGTGATAGACATTTACATTACATTTAAGTCATTTAGCAGACGTCTTATCCAGAGCGACTTATAGACTACATCCAATATGCTGAGTAGAGTGTTGAGGCTATTTTTGTAAACGACATCGCCAAAGTCAAGGATCGGTATGATGGTCCGTTTACAGGGTATGTTTGGCAGCATGAGTGAAGGATGCTTTGTTGAGAAATAGGAAGCCAATTCTAAATTTAATTATGGATTGGAGATGCTTAATGTGAGTCTAGAAGGAGAGTTTACAGTCTAACCAGACACCTAGGTATTTGTGAGGCAGTGATCGCTGAAATCCTGGTTGAAGACAGCAGAGGTGTATTTAGAGGGCAGGTTGGTCAGGATGATATCTGTGAGGATGCACATGTTTACGGATTTAGGGGAGGTACCTGGTAGGTTCATTGATAATTTGTGTGAGATTGAGGGCATCAAGCTTAGATTGTAGGATGGCTGGGGTGTTAAGCATGTTCCAGTTTAGGTCACCTAGCAGCACGAGCTCTGAAGATAGATGGGGGGCAATCAGTTCACATATGGTGTCCAGAGCACAGCTGGGGGCAGAGGGTGGTCTATAGCAGGCGGCAACGGTGAGAGACTTGTTTTTAGAGAGGTGGATTTTTAAAAGTAGAAGTTCAAATTGTTTGGCTACCGACCTGGATAGTAGGACAGAACTCTAGATTGCAACACCGCCCTTTGGCAGTTCTATCTTGTCTGAATATTTTATAGTTTGGGATGAAAATTTCAGAATTTTTGGTGGTCTTCCTAAGCCAGGATTCAGACACAGCTAGAACATCCGGGTTGGCAGAGTGTGCTAAAGCAGTGAATAGAACAAACTTAGGGAGGAGGCTTCTAATGTTAACATGCATAAAACCAAGGCTATTACTGTTACAGAAGTCATCAAAAGAGAGCGCCTGGGGAATAGGTGGAGCTAGGCACTGCAGGGCCTGGATTCACTCTACATCGCCAGAGGAACAGAGGATAAGGGTACAGAGTAGGATAAAGGGTACAGCTAAAAGCAATAAGAATTGGTCGTCTAGAACGTCTGGAACAGAGAGTAAAAGGAGGTTTCTGGGGGCGATAAATAGCTTAAAGGTATAATGTACAGACAAAGGTATGGTAGGATGTGAATACAGTGGAGGTAAACCTAGGTATTGAGTGATGATGAGAGAGATATTGTCTCTAGAAACATAATTGAAACCAGGAGATGTCATTGCATGTGTGGGTGGTGGAACTAATAGGTTGGATAAGGTATAGTGAGCAGGACTAGAGGCTCTACAGTGAAATAAGACAATAAACACTAACCAGAACAGCAATGGACAAGGCATATTGACATTAAGGAGAGGCATCCTTAGTCGAGTGATCAAAAGGGTCCAGTGAGTAGAGAGGTTGGTTGGGGTCACGGCGATTTAGACAGCTAGCCGGGCCATCGGTAGCAAGTGCCTGGGGAATAGGAGTGGAACTGGGGCTCCAGGGCCTGGGTTGGCCTCATCACCAGAGGAACAGAGGAGGAGTAGGATAAAATCACGGCTAAAGGCTATAAGAACTGGTAGTCTAGTGCGTTGGGGACAGAGAATAAAAAGATAATATTTCTGGGCGTGGTAGAGCATCCGGTAAGACAGGGCATAATGTACAGTCAATGGTATGGTAGGATGTGAGTACAGTGGAGGTAAACCTAGGCGTTGAGTGACGATGAGAGAGGTTTAGTCTCTGGAGGCACCAGTTGGGCTAGGTGAGTCCTCTGCATGTGTGTGGGGGTGGGACAAAACCTATCTAAGGCATGTTGAGTGGGACTGACGGCTCAAAAGTGAAATAAAAACAATGAGAACTAGCCAAGACAGCAGTAGACAAGGCATATTGACATTAGAGAGAGGCGTAAGCAATCACAGGTGTTGATCAGGAGAGCTAAGACAACAACGGGTAAATGGTGATGAATGGGCAGAGTGGGTCAGTTAGGTACATACAGGACCTGAGTTCGAGGCTGGGGCCGACAGGTAAATGGTGATGAATGGGCAGTAAAGAGGGTCAGTTAGGTACATACAGGACCTGAGTTTGAGGCTGGATTTGACAGGTAAACAAAATGAGGTACCGTGTTATTGAAACAGTCCAGGAGGCATTAGCTGTGTTGAGTGATCATAGGGTAAAAGAGCAGTAACAGGTGAGTCAGGGTGCCGTTCTGTAGTCACTACTACGCTAGGTGAGTCAGGGTGACGTTTGATAGTCACTACTACGCTGGGCGAGGAACACAGCGTTCAGAAAAGCTAAGCGGGCCGGGGCTAGTAGATGGGTCTCCGGCGACATCGTAGCAGAATAGCCTGTTGAGACCACATCGGTCGGTCACGATCACGGCAGTCCAGTCGTGATGGATCGGCGGGGCTCCGTGACCACAAGGGTAAACGCTCCCTAAAACACTTTTGTGAGCAGGCCTTTCTAATCGACCTGGCCCGGGTATCCTGGAAGGACATTGACCTCATCCCGTCAGTTGAGGATGCCTGGTCATTCTTTAAAAGTAACTTCCTCACCATTTTAGATAAGCATGCTCCGTTCAAAAATGCAGAACTAAGAACAGATACAGCCCTTGGTTCACTCCAGACCTGACTGCCCCCGACCAGCAGAAAAACATCCTGTGGCGGAATGCAATAGCATCGAATAGTCCCCGTGATATGCAACTGTTCAGGAAGTCAGGAACCAATACACGCAGTCAGTCAGGAAAGCTAAGGCCAGCTTCTTCAGGCAGAAGTTTGCATCCTGTAGCTCCAACTCCAAAAGTTCTGGGACACTGTGAAGTCCATGGAGAACAAGAGCACCTCCTCCCAGCTGCCACTGCACTGAGGCTAGGTAACACGTTCACCACCGATAAATCCATGATTATCGAAAACTTCAATAAGCATTTCTCAACGGCTGGCCATGCCTTCCGCCTGGCTACTCCAACCTCGGCCAACAGCTCCGCCCCCGCAGCTCCCTCGCCCAAGCCTCTCCAGGTTCTCCTTTACCCAAATCCAGATAGCAGATGTTCTGAAAGAGCTGCAAAACCTGGACCCGTACAAATCAGCTGGGCTTGACAATCTGGACCCTCTATTTCTGAAACTTTCCGCCGCCATTGTTGCAACCCCTATTACCAGCCTGTTCAACTTTTCTTTCATATCGTCTGAGATCCCCAAGGATTGGAAAGCTGCCGCAGTCATCCCCCTCTTCAAAGGGGGAGACACCCTGGACCCAAACTGTTACAGACCTATATCCATCCTGCCCTGCCTATCTAAGGTCTTGAAAGCCAAGTCAACAAACAGGTCACTGACCATCTCGAATCCCACCGTACCTTCTCCGCTGTGCAATCTGGTTTCCGAGCCGGTCACGGGTGCACCTCAGCCACACTCAAGGTACTAAACGATATCATAACCGCCATCGATAAAAGACAGTACTGTGCAGCCGTCTTCATCGACCTTGCCAAGGCTTTCGACTCTGTCAATCACCATATTCTTATCGGCAGACTCAGTAGCCTCGGTTTCTCGGATGATTGCTTTGCTTGGTTCACCAATTACTTTCCAGACAGAGTTCAGTGTGTCAAATCGGAGGGCATGCTGTCCGGTCCTCTGGCAGTCTCTATGGGGTGCCACAGGGTTCAATTCTCGGGCCGACTCTTTTCTCTGTATATATCAATGATGTTGCTCTTGCTGCGGGCGATTCCTGATCCACCTCTACGCAGACGTCACCATTCTATATACTTTCGGCCCGTCATTGGACACTGTGCTATCTAACCTCCAAACGAGCTTCAATGCCATACAACACTCATTCCGTGGCCTCCAACTGCTCTTAAAACGCTAGTAAAACCAAATGCATGCTTTTCAACCGATCGCTGACTGCACCCGCATGCCCGACTAGCATCACCACCCTGGATGGTTCCGACCTTGAATATGTGGACATCTATAAGTACCTAGGTGTCTGGCTAGACTGCAAACTCTCCTTCCAGACTCATATCAAACATCTCCAATCGAAAATCAAATCAAGAGTCGGCTTTCTATTCCGCAACAAAGCCTCCTTCACTCACGCTGCCAAGCTTACCCTAGTAAAACTGACTATTCTACCGATCCTCGACTTCGGCGATGTCATCTACAAAATGGCTTCCAACACTCTACTCAGCAAACTGGATGCAGTCTATCACAGTGCCATCCGTTTTGTCACTAAAGCACCTTATACCACCCACCACTGCGACTTGTATGCTCTAGTCGGCTGGCCCTCGCTACATATTCGTCGCCAGACCCACTGGCTCCAGGTCTTCTACAAGTCCATGCTAGGTAAAGCTCCGCCTTATCTCAGTTCACTGGTCACGATGGCAACACCCATCCGTAGCACGCTCCAGCAGGTGTATCTCACTGATCATCCCTAAAGCCAACACCTCATTTGGCCGCCTTTTCGTTCCAGTACTCTGCTGCCTGAGACTGGAGCGAAATGCAAAAAATCGCTGAAGTTGGAGACTTTTATCTCCCTCACCAACTTCAAACATCAGCTATCTGAGCAGCTAACCGATCGCTGCAGCTGTACATAGTCCATTGGTAAATAGCCCACCCATTTTCACCTACCTCATCCCCATACTGTTTTTATTTATTTACTTTTCTGCTCTTTTACACACCAATATCTCTACCTGTACACGACCATCTGATCATTTATCACTCCAGTGTTAATCTGCAAAATTGTAATTATTCGCCTACCTCCTCATGCCTTTTGCACACATTGTATATAGACTCCCCCTTTTGTTCTACTGTGTTATTGACTCGTTAATTGTTTACTCCATGTGTAACTCTGTGTTGTCTGTTCACACTGCTATGCTTTATCTTGGCCAGGTCGCAGTTGCAAATGAGAACTTGTTCTCAACTAGCCTACCTGGTTAAATAAAGGTGAAAAAAATAAATAATAATAATTTTAAAAAAGGGTCCAGGCCAATTGGCAAAGGAGTTATTGTAGCCCTAGAATGTGCTGGTATATGGGCCTAGCTCAAGGCTAGCTGGTGCTTGCTGCGGGACAGAGGCATTAGCTAACAGTAGCCTCTCGTTTGCAGCTAGCTAGCTGCGATGACCCGATGTAATGATCCAGAGCGGCAGGAATCCGGTGATGTGGAAGAGAGAAGCAGTCCGATATGCTCTGGGTTGATATCGCTCTGTGCAGACTGGCAGGTATTGCCCGAGCTAAGGCTGGCTGGTGACTGAGAAAAAGGTGAAGACCTCTAGCCGTGGCTAACAAAGACTAGTAGCTGGCTAGCTGCTGATGGAAGTTCCGTTATAAAGAATAAAATAGCACATCCGTATCACATTGGGTGAGGCGGGTTGCAGGAAAGTATATTTAGTTCGTAGATAGAAAGTGAGATTAAGATATATACGAAAAAGACTGTCTATTTACACGGGATAAGACACTAGATAAGACAAAGACAAACACACACGTCCTACTGCTATGCCATCTTGGATTAAAAAAAAATGTTTGTGTTACTTCACAGTCCCCACTGTTCCATAAGGTGTATTTTTACCTGCTTCTTAAATATGATTCTACTGCTTACATCAGTTTCCTGATGTGGAATAGAGTTCCATGTAGTCGTGGCTCTATGTAGTACTGTGCGTCTCCCATAGTCTGTTCTGGACTTGGCATGTCTTGTGGGGTATTCATGGTTGTCCGAGCTGTGCACCAGTATTTTAAACAGACAGCTCGGTACATTCATTTTGTCAACACCTCTTACAAAAACAAGTAATGAGGAAGTCAATCTCTCTTCCACTTTGAGCCATGAGAGATTGACATGCATGTCATTGATGTTAGCTCTCCGTGTACTTTTAAGGGCCAGCCGTGCTGCCCTGTTCTGAGCCACCTGCAATTTTCCCAAGTCCTCCTTGTGGCACCTGACCACACGACTGAACAGTAGTCCAGGTGAGACAAAACCAGGGCCTGTAGGACCTGCCTTGTTGATAGTGTTGATAAGAAGGCAGAGCATCACTTTATTATGGACAGACTTCTCCCCATTTTAGCTACTGTTGTATCAATATGTTTTGACCATGACAGTTTATAATCCAGGGTTACTCCAAGCAGTTTAGTCACCTCAACTTGCTCAATTTCCACATTATTTATTACAAGATGTAGTTGAGGTTTAGGGTTTAGTGAGTGTTTTGTTCCAAATACAATGCTTTTAGTTTTAGAAATATTTAGGGCTAACTTATTCCTTGCCACCCACTCTGAAACTAAATGCAGCTCTTTGTTTAGTGTTGCAGTCATTTCAGTCTCTTTAGTAGCTGACGTGTATAGTGTTGAGTCATCCACATACATAGAATTACATAGAAACTCTGGCTTTACTCAAAGTCGTTCGTAAAAATTGGAAAAATCAAGGGGCCTAAACAGCTACCCTGGGGAATTCCTGATTCTAACTTAATTATATTTGATGGGCTTCCATTAAAGAACAACCTCTGTGTTCTGTTAGACAAGTAAATCTTTATCCACATTATAGCAGGGGGTGTAAAGCAATAACACATATGTTTTTCCAGCAGCAGACTATGATAGATCATGTCAAAATCTGCACTGAAGTCTAACAAGACAGCCCCCCACAATCATTTTATCATTAATTTCTCTCAGCCAATCATCAGTCATTTGTGTAAGTGCTGTGCTTGTTGAGTGTCCTTCACTGTATGCGTGCTGAAAGTCTGTCGTCAATTTGTTTACTGTGAAATAGCACTGTATCTGGTCAAACACATTTTTTCCCCAGAAGTTTACTCAGGGTTGGTAACAGACTGATTGGTCGGCTATTTGAGCCAGTAAATGGGGCTTTACTGTTCTTGGGTAGCGGAATGACTTTAGCTTCCCTCCAGGCCTGAGCGCTTAAATTAGGCCTAGTAGGCTTAAATGTAAGATGTGGCAAATAGGAGTGGCAATACCGTCCTCCATTATCCTGAGTAATTTTCCATCCAGATTGTAAGACCCCGGTGGCTTATCATTGATAAACAACAATCATTCTTCCACACTGACTTTGGCGGGAATTTATTCCACACTGATTTATTTACGGCATTTATTCCACTCGGAATTTATTCCACACTGACGGAATTTATTGGAATTTATTCCACTGACTGGAATTTATTCCACACTGACTTTCTGAGATTTTTCCACACTGACTTTATGGAATTTATTCCACACTGACTTTACAGAATTTATTCCACACTGACTTTATTCCACACTGAATTTATTCCACACTGACTTTATGGAATTTATTCCACACTGACTTTATGGAATTTATTCCACACTGACTTTACAGAATTTATTCCACACTGACTTTATGGAATTTATTCCACACTGACTTTACGGAATTTATTCCACACTGACTTTACGGGAATTTATTCCACACTGACTTTACGGAATTTATTGACCACACTGACTTTACGGGATTTATTTGACTTTACGGATTTATTCACACTGACTGAATTTATTTTACGGAATTTATTCACGGAATTTATTCCACACTGACTTTATGGAATTTATTCCACACTGATTTATTCCACACTGACTTTACGGAATTTATTCCACACTGACTTTACAGAATTGATTCCACACTGACTTTACGGAATTTATTCCACACTGACTTTACGGAATTTATTCCACACTGACTTTACGGAATTTATTCACACACTTACTTACGGATTTATTCCACACTGACTTTAAATTTATTCCAATGCTCGTCTTTATAATTTGGTCAGTACAATGCTCGTCTTTTATAATTTGGTCAGATATACTTGGATGTCTAGTGTCAGAGTTTGTTGCAGGCATGTCGTCCCTAAGTTTGTTTATCTTGCCATTGAACAAATCATTAATTGTGTTGGCAATATCAGTGGGTTTTGTGATAAATGAGCCATCTGACTCAATGAATGATAGAGACAACTTGGCTTTTTTCCCCCCAAAATGTTAATTCAAGGTGCTTTTTATGATCATTCTTAATATAATTTATCTTTGATGCATAGTATAGTTTATTTTTTATTTAGTTTAGTCACATGATTTCTTAATTTGCAGTACGTTTACCAATCAGTTGTGCTGCCAGACTCATTTGCCATACCTTTTGCCTCATCCCTCTCAACCATACAATGTTTCACTTCCTCATCAATCCAAGGGGATTTAACAGTTTTTCCAGTAATTTTCTTAACGGATGCTTATTAGTAACTGCAATGAGCAATTTCATAAATGTGTCAAGTGTAGTGTCTGGTTGCTCCTCATTACACACCACAGAGCAGCAGCGTCTGGTTGCTGCTCATTACACACCACAGACCAGCAGCGTCTGGTTGCTCCTCATTACACACCACAGACCAGAAGCGTCTGGTTGCTCCTCATTACACACCACAGACCAACAGCGAGTTTCAGAGTTAACAGCGTGGTTTCCTCATTACACACCACAGACCAACAGCGAGTTTCAGAGATAGGCAGAATACCACCTCAGTGTTAACAGTGGTTTCAGAGATAGGCAGAATACCTAATTATTAACAGTGGTCTTCAGAGATAGGCAGAATAATAATTATTATCTAAGCGAGTTTCAGAGCTAGGCAGAATATGAATGTCATCTGTTTTACTAGCTAGTTAATGAATTCATGGACCTGGTTTCTCAGTATGTTAATATTGGCTATTTTTAGCACTTTCACTGTCTTGCTTGATTGTTTTTACTGCTTTACTGGGAAGCTTATCAGAAGTAGACTTGATCCTCAGGGTGTTAACAGTGGTCTTCCTACTAGGACACACCACCTCAGTGTTAACAGTGGTCTTCCTACTAGGACACACCACCTCAGTGTTAACAGTGGTCTTCCTACTAGGACACACCACCACCTAGGACACACCACCTCAGTGTTAACAGTGGTCTTCCTACTAGGACACACCACCTCAGTGTTAACAGTGGTCTTCCTACTAGGACACACCACCTCAGTGTTAACAGTGGTCTTCCTACTAGGACACACCACCTCAGAGGTCTTCCTACTAGGACACACCGCCTCAGTGGTCTTCCTACTAGGACACACCACCTCAGTGTTAACAGTGGTCTTCCTATAGAACACACCACCTCAGTGTTAACAGTGGTCTTCCTACTAGGACACACCGCCTCAGTGGTCTTCCTACACACCTCCTCAGTGTTAACAGTGGTCTTCCTACTAGGACACACCACCTCAGTGTTAACAGTGGTCTTCCTACTAGGACACACCACCTCAGTGGTCTTCCTACTAGGACACACCACCTCAGTGGTTAACAGTGGTCTTCCTACTAGGACACACCACCTCAGTGTTGGTCTTCCTACTAGACACACCACCTCAACAGTGGTCTTCCTACTAGGACACACCAGCCTCAGTGTTAACACACACCACCTCAGTGTTAACAGTGGTCTTCCTACTAGGACACACCACCTCAGTGGTCTTCCTCCTAGGACACACCTCCTCAGTGGTCTTCCTCCTAGGACACACCACCTCAGTGTTCTTCCTACTAGGACACACCACCTCAGTGTTAACAGTGGTCTTCCTACTAGGACACACCACCTCAGTGGTCTTCCTATAGGACACAACACCTCAGTGTTAACAGTGGTCTTCCTATAGGACACACCACCTCAGTGTTAACAGTGGTCTTCCTACTAGGACACACCAGCTCAGTGTTAACAGTGGTCTTCCTACTAGGACACACCACCTCAGTGTTAACAGTGGTCTTCCTACTAGGACACACCACCTCAGTGTTAACAGTGGTCTTCCTACTAGGACACACCACCTCAGTGTTAACAGTGGTCTTCCTACTAGGACACACCACCTCAGTGGTCTTCCTACTAGGACACACCACCTCAGTGTTAACAGTGGTCTTCCTACTGGGACACACCACCTCAGTGTTAACAGTGGTCTTCCTAACAGTGGTCTTCCTAGGACACACCACCTCAGTGTTAACAGTGGTCTTCCTAACAGTGGTCTTCCTAGGACACACCACCTCAGTGTTAACAGTGGTCTTCCTACTAGGACACACCACCCAGTGTTAACAGTGGTCTTCCTACTAGGACACACCACCTCAGTGTTAACACTAGGACACACCACCTCAGTGGTCTTCCTACTAGGACACACCACCTCAGTGTTAACAGTGGTCTTCCTGGTCTTCCTACTAGGACACACCACCTCAGTGTTAACAGTGGTCTTCCTACTAGGACACACCAGCTCAGTGTTAACAGTGGTCTTCCTACTAGGACACACCACCTCAGTGTTAACAGTGTTCTTCCTACTAGGACACACCACCTCAGTGGTCTTCCTACTAGGACACACCACCTCAGTGTTAACAGTGGTCTTCCTACTAGGATTACTGCATACAAAAGCTGTAGGATTAACCAAGGTATTCAGGACAATTAGGGGGACATAAATGAAGTTACTTACACGGTCTGTGTCACGCCCTGACCATAGAGAGCCCTCGGGGTTCTCTATGGTGTAATAGGTCAGAGCGTGACTAGGGGTTTTTCTAGTTATTATAGTTCTATGTTGGTGTGTGAGTCTGGTTCCCAATTGGAGGCAGCTGTATATCGTTGCCTCTAATTGGGGATCATACTTAGTGTGTCCCTTTTTCCCAGCTGCATTGTGGGATATTGTTTTGTTAAGTGCCCGTGTGCTCTATGAATGGCACGTTCGTTAATTCTTTGTTGTTTTGAGGTTCCACTGTAATAAATATGTGGAACTCTACTCACGCTGCGCCTTGGTCGAGTTATTGACAGAATATCTAACCACGCACCAGGCCTCCGGTGCGCCTCCCCAGTCCGGTACATCCTGTGCCGGCTCCCCGCACTCGCCCTGAAGAGTGTGTCACCAGTCTCGCTCCATGGCCGGAGCCTTCCTCTGCACAGGTGCCCAGTCCCACTCCATTTATTTTATTTATATATATATACAATGGGGCAAAAAATGTATTTAGTCAGCCACCAATTGTGCAAGTTCTCCCACTTAAAAAGATGAGAGAGGCCTGTAATTTTCATCATAGGAACACTTCAACTATGACAGACAAAATGAGAGAGAAAAAAAATCCAGAAAATCACATTGTAGGATTTTTTATGAATTTATTTGCAAATTATGTTGGAAAGTTCTATTCTCCAAGTCCTCTATTCTCCAAGTCCTCTATACTCCAATTCCTCTATTCTCCAAGTCCTCTATTCTCCAAGTCCTCTATTCTCCAAGTCCTCTATTCTCCAAGTCCTCTATTCTCCAAGTCCTTCTATTCTCCAAGTCCTCTATTCTCCAAGTCCTCTATTCTCCAAGTCCTCTATTCTCCAAGTCCTCTATTCTCCAAGTCCTCTATTCTCCAAGTCCTCTATTCTCCAAGTCCATCTATACTCCAAGTCCTCTATTCTCCAAGTCCATCTATACTCCAAGTCCTCTATACTCCAAGTCCATCTATACTCCAAGTCCTCTATTCTCCAAGTCCTCTATTCTCCCAGTCCTGTATACTCCCAGTCCTCTATACTCCCAGTCTTCTATTCTCCAAATCCTTCCATACTCCAAGTCCTCTATACTCCAAGCCTTCTATTCTCCAAGTCCTCTATACTCCAAGTCCTCTATACTCCAAGTCCTCTATACTCCAAGTCCTCTATACTCCAAGTCCTTCTATACTCCAAACCCTCTATGCTCCAAGTCCTTCTATTCTCCAAGACATCTTTACCAGTGGAATAGTTTGAGCCTGAATTTATAAAATGTTTTAAATGGAACATATTTATAGCTGAGGGGACTGTGGTCAAATATCAGTACAAGATGTTCTCCACTGACATGTCCTCATTAGTGTTGCTAAAGGTCCTCTTTCTGGTTTGATGGATTATTCCACTGTGTATATGGCACTTCCTGACCTCAGTTCCTTTTGTATGTCTCTATTTTAGGTTGGTCAGGGCGTGAGTTGGGGGTGGGTATTCTATGTTTTGCTCTTGTGTTTATATTTCTATGTGTTTGGCCTGGTATGGTTCCCAATCAGAGGGGTGGGTAGTCTGTTGTATTTCTATGTGTTTGGCCTGGTATGGTTCCCAATCAGAGGCAGCTGTCAATCGTTGTCTCTGATTGAGAACCATACTTAGGCAGCCTGTTTTCCCCCTGTTAGTTGTGGGTAGTTGTTGTCTCTGATTGAGAACCATACTTAGGCAGCCTGTTTTCCCACTGTTAGTTGTGGGTAGTTGTTGTCTCTGATTGAGAACCATACTTAGGCAGCCTGTTTTCCCACTGTGGGTTGTGGGTAGTTGTTGTCTCTGATTGAGAACCATACTTAGGCAGCCTGTTTTCCCCCTGTTAGTTGTGGGTAGTTGTTGTCTCTGATTGAGAACCATACTTAGGCAGCCTGTTTTCCCACTGTGGGTTGTGGGTAGTTGTTGTGTCTGATTGAGAACCATACTTAGGCAGCCTGTTTTCCCCCTGTTAGTTGTGGGTAGTTGTTGTCTCTGATTGAGAACCATACTTAGGCAGCCTGTTTCCCCACTGTTAGTTGTGGGTAGTTGTTGTCTCTGATTGAGAACCATACTTAGGCAGCCTGTTTTCCCACTGTTAGTTGTGGGTAGTTGTTGTCTCTGATTGAGAACCATACTTAGGCAGCCTGTTTTCCTCCTGTTAGTTGTGGGTAGTTGTTGTCTCTGATTGAGAACCATACTTAGGCAGCCTGTTTCCCCACTGTTAGTTGTGGGTAGTTGTTGTCTCTGATTGAGAACCATACTTAGGCAGCCTGTTTTCCCACTCTTGTTTGTGGGTGGTTATGTTCCGTTTCAGTGTTTTCACCATACGCGACTGTTTCGGGTTTCCTTTATTCACTTGTTCGTTTGTTTTCTGTGTTCAGTGGAATAAATATGACGAACACTTACCACGCTGCGTATTGGTCTGATATTTCCTCCTCCTCTTCAGAAGAGGAAGACGACAACCGCTACAGTATTTATTCCACTGTGTATTTAGTTACACTGTGTATTTAATTCCACTGTGTATATATTCCACTGTGTATTTATTCCACTGTGTATTTAATTCCACTGTGTATATATTCCACTGTGTATATATTCCACTGTGTATTAATTCCACTGTGTATATATTCCACTGTGTATATATTCCACTGTGTATTTATTCCACTGTGTATTTAATTCCACTGTGTATATATTCCACTGTGTATATATTCCACTGTGTATTAATTCCACTGTGTATTTAGTTACACTGTGTATATATTCCACTGTGTATTAATTCCACTGTGTATTAATTCCACTGTGTATTAATTCCACTGTGTATTTATTCCACTGTGTATTTAATTACACTGTGTATATATTCCACTGTGTATTTAATTACACTGTGTATATATTCCACTGTGTATTTAATTACACTGTGTATATATTCATCTGGGTATTTATTCCACTGTGTATATATTCCACTGTGTATATATTCCACTGTGTATTCATTCCACTGTGTATTTATTTACACTGTGTATATATTCCTCTGTGTATTTATTCCACTGTGTATTTATTCCACTGTGTATTTAATTCTACTGTGTATTTAATTCCACTGTGTATATATTCCACTGTGTATTCATTCCACTGTGTATATATTCCTCTGGGTATTTATTCCACTGTGTATATATTCCACTGTGTATATATTCCACTGTGTATTCATTCCACTGTGTATTTATTTACACTGTGTATATATTCCTCTGTGTATTTATTCCACTGTGTATTTATTCCACTGTGTATTTATTCCACTGTGTATATATTCCACTGTGTATTTAATTCCACTGTGTATTTATTCCACTGTGTCTATATTCCACTGTGTCTATATTCCACTGTGTATATATTCCACTGTGTATATATTCCACTGTGTATTTATTCCACTGTGTATTTATTCCACTGTGTATTTATTCCACTGTGTATTCTGGTCCCAGATTGTGCTGTCTTTTCCACTGTGTATTCATTCCACTGTGTATATATTCCACTGTGTATATATTCCACTGTGTATATATTCCACTGTGTATTTATTTACACTGTGTATATATTCCACTGTGTATTAATTCCACTGTGTATTAATTCCACTGTGTATATATTCCACTGTGTATTAATTCCTCTGTGTATATATTCCACTGTGTATTTATTCCACTGTGTATATATTCCACTGTGTATTTATTCCACTGTGTATATATTCCTCATGTCCCTGTTTGCATTTCTTTTTTCATCTTTAGCTCTGCGTTGTTGGGAAAGGACCCGCCAGTCAGCATTTCACTGTTATTCACACGTGTTGGTTTACCAAGCAAGTGGCGAATAAAATCAGATTGGATTTGTCCTCTGATATATCCTCTCTGCGGTCCCAAATGACATACTATTCCCTTTATAGTGCACTACTATGATGAGAAAGGCCTATTGGGCTCTGATCAAATGTAGTGCACTATGTAGGGAATAGAGTTCCATAGGGCTCTGGTCAACAGTAGTGCACTATGTAGGCAATAGAGTTCCATAGGGCTCTGGTCAAAAGTAGGGACACTATGTAGGGAATAGAGTTCCATAGGGCTCTGATGGTCAAAGTAGTGCACTATATAGGGAATAGGGTGCCATTTGGAATGCAGACTTGGGTAAAACATTGAAAGTGGGCAGCTGGCGCAGCAGATTCATCCCAAGAGGTGTTCTGATGGGGTTGAGGTCAGGGCTCTTGCAGACCAGTCAACTTCTTCCACGCCAATCTCAACAAACCATTTCTGTATGGAACTCACTTTGTGCACTGAGGCAGGCATTGTCATCCTAAAACAAGGAAAACGGCCTTATCCAAACTGTTGTCACAAAGTTGGAAGGACAGAATCATCTAGAATGTCACTGTATTCTGTAGCGTTAAGATTTCACAGAGTTTCTCTGGAACTAAGGGGCCCGAACCATTAAAAACAGCCCCAACACACTTCACAGTTGGTATGCATTGGGGCAGGTGGCATCTGCCAAACCCAGGACACAGTCCGTCAGACTGGCAGACGGTGACAGAGCGTGATTCATCACTCCAGAGAACATTAGTCTCCCACTCTACAGTCTTAAGCATTATGCTTTTCTCCTCCAACCTAGAATAGCTGTTTGATAAGATGTCATTTCAGACAAATCCACTCTGTAATGTATTTAATTTCTGACCCATTCCATGTTCCTCTGAGACGGGCTTTTATCCCCTATAGCCTGGTCCCAGATTGTGTTGTTTGTTTTACCCCTCTATAGCCTGGTCCCAGATTGTGCTGTCTTTATCCCCTATAGCCTGGTTCCAGATTGTGCTGTCTTTACCCCCTATAGCCTGGTCCCAGATTGTGCTGTCTTTTACCCCTATAGCCTGGTCCCAGATTGTGCTGTCTTTTACCCTCCTATAGCCTGGTCCCAGATTGTGCTGTCTTTTACCCCTAAATAGCCTGGTCCCAGATTGTGCTGTCTCTTTATCCCCTAGCCTGGTCCCAGATTGTGCTGTCTTTTACCCCTATAGCCTGGTCCCAGATTGTGCTGTCTTTTATCCCCTATAGCTCTGGTTCCAGATTGTTGCTGTCTTTTACCCCCTATAGCCTGGTCCCATACACCTGTTTCGTGCTGTCTTTTACCCCTCTAAATAGCCTGGTCCCAGATTGTGCTGTCTTTTTACCCCCTATAGCCTGGTCCCAGATTGTGCTGTCTTTTTTACCCCTATAGCCTGGTCCCAGATTGTGCTGTCTTTTATCCCTATAGCCTGGTCCCCAGATTGTGCTGTCTTTACCCCCTATAGCCTGGTCCCAGATTGTGCTGTCTTTTATCCCCTATAGCCTGGTTCCAGATTGTGCTGTCTTTTATCCCCTATAGCCTGGTTCCAGATTGTGCTGTCTTTTACCCCCTATAGCCTGGTCCCAGATTGTGCTGTCTTGCCAAATGAAGAGGCTTCCTGGAGTGGTACTAAGCTAGCTGATGGGCTGGTGCTTGTGTGTCAATACCCCATGTACACACAGCACTGATGGGACACAGAGTACTGATGGGACACAGAGTACTGATGGGACACAGAGTACTGATGGGACACAGAGTACTGATGGGTCACAGAGTACTGATGGGACACAGAGTACTGATGGGACACAGAACACTGATGGGACACAGAACACTGATGGGACACAGAGTACTGATGGGACACAGAGTACTGATGGGACACAGAGTACTGATGGGTCACAGAGAACTGATGGGACACAGAGAACTGATGGGACACAGAACACTGATGGGACACAGAACACTGATGGGTCACAGAGTACTGATGGGACACAGAGTACTGATGGGACACAGAGTACTGATGGGACACAGAGTACTGATGGGACACAGAGTACTGATGGGACAGAACACTGATGGGACACAGAGCACTGATGGGCAACAGAGCACTGATGGGTCACAGAGTACTGATGGGACACAGAGAACTGATGGGACACAGAGAACTGATGGGACACAGAGTACTGATGGGACACAGAGTACTGATGGGACACAGAGTACTGATGGGACACAGAGTACTGATGGGACACAGATTACTGATGGGACACAGAGAACTGATGGGACACAGAGTACTGATGGGACACAGAGAACTGATGGGACACAGAGTACTGATGGGACACAGAGAACTGATGGGACACGGAACACTGATGGGACACAGAACACTGATGGGACACAGAGTACTGATGGGACACAGAGTACTGATGGGCCACAGAGTACTGATGGGACAGAACACTGAAGGGACACAGAGAACTGATGGGACACAGAGTACTGATGGGACACAGAGTACTGATGGGACACAGAGTACTGATGGGACACAGAACACTGATGGGTCACAGAGTACTGATGGGACACAGAGTACTGATGGGACACAGAACACTGATGGGACACAGAGCACTGATGGGACACAGAACACTGATGGGACACAGAACACTGATGGGACACAGAGAACTGATGGGACACAGAGAACTGATGGGACACAGAACACTGATGGGTCACAGAGTACTGATGGGATACAGAGAACTGATGGGACACAGAGTACTGATGGGACACAGAGTACTGATGGGACACAGAACACTGATGGGTCACAGAGTACTGATGGGACACAGAGTACTGATGGGACACAGAACACTGATGGGACACAGAGCACTGATGGGACACAGAACGACTGATAGTGACACAGAACACTGATGGGACACAGAGAACTGATGGGACACAGAGAACTGATGGGACACAGAACACTGATGGGTCACAGAGTACTGATGGGATACAGAGAACTGATGGGACACAGAACACTGATGGGACACAGAACACTGATGGGACACAGAGTACTGATGGGACACAGAGAACTGATGGGACACAGAACACTGATGGGTCACAGAGTACTGATGGGATACAGAGAACTGATGGGACACAGAACACTGATGGGACACAGAACACTGATGGGACACAGAGTACTGATGGGACACAGAGTACTGATGGGACACAGAGTACTGATGGGACACAGATAACTGATGGGACACAGAGAACTGATGGGACACAGAGAACTGATGGGACACAGAACACTGATGGGTCACAGAGAACTGATGGGACACAGAGAACTGATGGGACACAGAGTACTGATGGGACACAGAACACTGATGGGACACAGAGTACTGATGGGACAGAAGGTACTGATGGGACATGTGTACATGAGGAATGTTGACGATGTCATCCCGAGACCGTGTATGTCACGGTAACTACTGTCTTCCATCCAGAGGAGAGGGAGAAGGGGCTTCCTTTCTCCCACAGATTAGACAGGGAGGTATGACTACTGCTGTTATTAAGGCCGACTGACTGTCCACGAGGAAGGACTCTATCACATCTTCGTAATGTATCTGTTATGATGCTAAATGGCTAAATTGTCATTATTTTGCCACTATGGCCTATTTATTGCCTTTACCTCCTTATCTAACACGGTACCTCATTTTGGGTCCCACATATGTTGAGCGTTGTTTATTCCATGTGTAACTCTGTGTTGTTAGTTTTTGTAATCGCACTCCTTTGCTTTATCTTGGTCAGGGTCGCAGTTATAAATGAGAACTTGACTACGTGGTTAAATAAAGGTGAAATAAATAGATAAATCAATAAAAATGAAACGTTTATACATTCATTGGCAATAACCGCTAAGTGACTAACCGCCAACCGCTAACCGCTAACTGCTAACCGCCAACCGCTAATAGTGACTAACCGCTAACCGCTAACTGACTAACCGCCAACTGCTAATCGCTAACTGCTAAACCGACTGTTGGTAAACTGACTGCTAATCGCTAACTGCTAACCGCTAACCGCCAACCGCTAACTGTAATAACCGCCAACCGCCAACAGTGCTAACTGGTAAATAGTAACTGCTAACTGCTAACCGTTTTATCACAATTGAATTCCAAGTATAGAGAGAACTGAATGTGTTCAGACTGTTATGTTGATGATGCGTTTCCTTTTCCTCTCCAGGTGTTATTCCATCTCCACAAGAAGATGAAGAATATGTCCAAGAAATCAGAACGCTCAAAAAGAAAGGTACACCTGTTTCTCTGTTAAATACACCTGTTTCTCTGTTAAATACACCTGTTTCTCTGTTAAATACACCTGTTTCTCTGTTAAATACACCTGTTTCTCTGTTAAATACACCTGTTTCTCTGTTGATACACCTGTTTCTCTGTTGATACACCTGTTTCTCTGTTGATACACCTGTTTCTCTGTTGATACACCTGTTTCTCTGTTGCTACACCTGTAACTCCAACATAACACCTGTTTCTCTGTTGATAACACCTGTTTCTCTGTTGTTACACCTGTAACTCCAACATAACACCTGTTTCTCTGTTGATACACCTGTTTCTCTGTTGATACACCTGTTTCTCTGTTGTTACACCTGTTTCTCTGTTGATACACCTGTTTCTCTGTTACACCTGTAACTCCAACATAACACCTGTTTCTCTGTTAATACACCTGTTTCTCTGTTAATACACCTGTTTCTCTGTTGATACACCTGTTTCTCTGTTGTTACACCTGTTTCTCTGTTGATACACCTGTTTCTCTGTTGATACACCTGACCGTTTTGACTCTGTTGATACACCTGTTTCTCTGTTAATACACCTGTTTCTCTGTTGGTTCTCTGTTGATACACCTGTTTCTCTGTTGATGACACCTGTGACTCCAACGCAATAACACATAAACACATCTTTGGAAAAGGTCATGTTTTGACTCCAACCAACTGTTGGTAATACTGACTACTGACTGTTGGTAATAGTGACTTTGGTAATACTGACTACTGACTGTTGGTAATACTGACTACTGACTGTTAATACTGACTATTGACTGTTGGTAATATTGACTACTGACTGTTGGTAATACTGACTGTTGGTAATACTGACTACTGACTGTTGGTAATACTGACTGTTGGTAATAGTGACTACTGACTGTTGGTAATACTGACTGTTGGTAATACTGACTGTTGGTAATACTGATAGTGACTGTTGGTAATACTGACTGTTGGTAATACTGACTGTTGGTAATACTGACTACTGTGTTGGTAATACTGACTACTGACTGTTGGTAATACTAATACTGACTGTTGGTAATACTGACTACTTGACTGTTGGTAATACTGACTGTTGGTAATACTGACTGTTGGTAATACTGACTGTTGGTAATACTGACTGTTGGTAATAGTGACTACTGACTGTTGGTAATACTGACTACTGACTGTTGGTAATACTGACTACTGACTGTTGGTAATACTGACTACTGACTGTTGGTAATAGTGACTGTTGGTAATGACTGCTGGTAATACTGTTGGTAATAGTGACTGTTGGTAATAGTGACTGTTGGTAATAGTGACTACTGACTGTAGGTAATAGTGACTACCGACTGTTGGTAATACTGACTACTGACTGTTGGTAATACTGACTACTGACTGTTGGTAATAGTGACTGTTGGTAATACTGACTACTGACTGTTGGTAATACTGACTACTGACTGTTGGTAATACTGACTACTGACTGTTGGTAATAGTGACTAACTGACTGTTGGTAATACTGACTGTTGGTAATACTGACTACTGCCTGTTGGTAATACTGACTACCGTTGGTAATAGTGACTGTTGGTAATACTGACTGTTGGTAATACTGACTACTGACTGTTGGTAATAGTGACTACTGACTGTTGGTAATAGTGACTGTTGGTAAATACTACTGACTGTTGGTAATAGTGACTACTGACTGTTGGTAATAGTGACTGTTGGTAATAGTGACTGTTGGTAATAGTGACTGTTGGTAATAGTGACTACTGACTGTTGGTAATAGTGACTACTGACTGTTGGTAATACTGACTACTGACTGTTGGTAATACTGACTACTGACTGTTGGTAATAGTGACTGTTGGTAATACTGACTGTTGGTAATAGTGACTGACTGTTGGTAATACTGACTGTTGGTAATACTGACTGTTGGTAATACTGACTACTGACTGTTGGTAATACTGACTACTGACTGTTGGTTATACTGACTGTTGGTAATAGTGACTACTGACTGTTGGTAATACTGACTACTGACTGTTGGTAATACTGACTGTTGGTAATAGTGACTACTGACTGTTGGTAATAGTGACTGTTGGTAATACTGACTACTGACTGTTGGTAATACTGACTGTTGGTAATACTGACTACTGACTGTTGGTAATACTGACTACTGACTGTTGGTAATAGTGACTGACTGTTGGTAATACTGACTGTTGGTAATGACCGACTACTGACTGTTGGTAATACTACTGACTGTTGGTAATACTGACTGTTGGTAATACTGACTACTGACTGTTGGTAATACTGACTACTGACTGTTGGTAATAGTGACTGTTGGTAATACTGACTACTGACTGTTGGTAATACTGACTGTTGGTAATACTGACTGTTGGTAATACTGACTACTGACTGTTGGTAATACTGACTGTTGGTAATACTGACTGTTGGTAATAGTGACTACTGACTGTTGGTAATAGTGACTACTGACTGGTTGGTAATACTGACTGTTGGTAATAGTGACTACTGACTGTTGGTAATAGTGACTACTGACTGTTGGTAATACTGACTGTTGGTAATAGTGACTACTGACTGTTGGTAATAGTGACTACTGACTGTTGGTAATAGTGACTACTGACTGTTGGTAATAGTGATACTGACTGTTGGTAATACTGACTGTTGGTAATACTGACTGTTGGTAATAGTGACTGTTGGTAATACTGACTACTGACTGTTGGTAATACTGACTACTGACTGTTGGTAATAGTGACTGTTGGTAATACTGACTACTGACTGTTGGTAATACTGACTACTGACTGTTGGTAATAGTGACTGTTGGTAATACTGACTACTGACTGTTGGTAATAGTGACTGTTGGTAATAGTGACTGTTGGTAATAGTGACTGTTGGTAATACTGACTGTTGGTAATAGTGACTACTGACTGTTGGTAATAGTGACTACTGACTGTTGGTAATAGTGACTACTGACTGTTGGTAATAGTGACTACTGACTGTTGGTAATAGTGACTACTGACTGTTGGTAATACTGACTACTGACTGTTGGTAATACTGACTACTGACTGTTGGTAATACTGACTACTGACTGTTGGTAATACTGACTGTTGGTAATACTGACTACTGACTGTTGGTAATACTGACTGTTGGTAATAGTGACTGTTGGTAATACTGACTGTTGGTAACTACTGACTGTTGGTAATAGTGACTACTGACTGTTGGTGAATAGTGACTACTGACTGTTGGATACTGACTACTGACTGTTGGTAATAGTGACTACTGACTGTTGGTAATAGTGACTACTGACTGTTGGTAATAGACTACTGACTGTTGGTAATACTGACTACTGACTGTTGGTAATACTGACTACTGACTGTTGGTAATACTGACTACTGACTGTTGGTAATACTGACTACTGACTCTGGTAATGGTAATAGTGACTGTTGGTAATACTGACTGAATACTGACTGTTGGTAATACTGACTACTGACTGTTGGTAATAGTGACTGTTGGTAATACTGACTACTGACTGTTGGTAATACTGACTACTGACTGTTGGTACTGACTACTGATTGTTGGTAATACTGACTACTGACTGTTGGTAATAGTGACTGTTGGTAATACTGACTACTGACTGTTGGTAATAGTGACTACTGACTGTTGGTAATAGTGACTACTGACTGTTGGTAATACTGACTACTGACTGTTGGTAATAGTGACTACTGACTGTTGGTAATACTGACTACTGACTGTTGGTAGTGACTACTGACTGTTGGACTGACTGTTGGTAATACTGACTACTGACTGTTGGTAATACTGACTGTTGGTAATACTGACTACTGACTGTTGGTTGACTGTTAATACTGACTACTGACTGTTGGTAATACTGTGACTGTTGACTGTTGGTAATACTGACTACTGACTGTTGGTAATACTGACTACTGACTGTTGGTAATAGTGACTGTTGGTAATAGTGACTACTGACTGTTGGTAATACTGACTGACTGTTGGTAATACTGACTGTTGGTAATACTGACTACTGACTGTTGGTAATACTGACTACTGACTGTTGGTAATACTGACTACTGACTGTTGGTAATACTGACTGTAATACTGACTGTTGGTAATACTGACTACTGACTGTTGACTGTTGGTAATAGTGACTACTGACTGTTGGTAATACTGACTGTTGGTAATACTGACTACTGACTGTTGGTAATAGTGACTACTGACTTGGTAATAGTGACTACTGACTGTTGGTAATACTGACTACTGACTGTTGGTAATGACTGACTGACTACTGACTGTTGGTACTGATACTGACTGTTGGTAATAGTGACTACTGACTGTTGGTAATGACTGTGACTACTGACTGTTGGTAATAGTGACTACTGGTTGGTGAATACTGACTGTTGGTAATACTGACTACTGACTGTTGGTAATACTGACTACTGACTGTTGGTAATAGTGACTGTTGGTAATAGTGACTGTTGGTAATAGTGACTACTGACTGTTGGTAATAGTGTGACTGTTGGTAATACTGACTACTGACTGTTGGTAATAGTGACTACTGACTGTTGGTAATACTGACTGTTGGTACAGTGACTACTGACTGTTGGTAATACTGACTACTGACTGTTGGTAATAGTGACTACTGACTGTTGGTAATAGTGACTACTGACTGTTGGTAATAGTGACTACTGACTGTTGGTAATACTGACTGTTGGTAATAGTGAATGACTGTTGGTAATACTGACTGTTGGTAATAGTGACTACTGACTGTTGGTAATAGTGACTACTGACTGTTGGTAATAGTGACTGTTGGTAATACTGACTACTGACTGTTGGTAATAGTGACTACTGACTGTTGGTAATAGTGACTACTGACTGTTGGTAATAGTGACTGACTGTTGGTAATACTGACTACTGACTGTTGGTAATACTGACTGTTGGTAATACTGACTACTGACTGTTGGTAATACTGACTACTGGTAATACTGACTACTGACTGTTGGTAATATACTGACTACTGACTGTTGGTAATACTGACTGAGTAATACTGACTGTTGGTAATACTGACTGGTAATACTGACTGTTGGTAATACTGACTACTGACTGTTGGTAATACTGACTACTGACTGTTGGTAATACTGACTGTTGGTAATACTGACTACTGACTGTTGGTAATAGTGACTACTGACTGCTGGTAATAGTGACTACTGACTGTTGGTAATAGTGACTGACTGTTGGTAATACTGATACTGACTGTTGGTAATACTGACTACTGACTGTTGGTAATACTGACTACTGACTGTTGGTAATAGTGACTGTTGGTAATACTGACTACTGACTGTTGGTAATACTGATACTGACTGTTGGTAATACTGACTGTTGGTAATACTGACTATGACTGTTGGTAATACTGACTACTGACTGTTGGTAATACTGACTACTGACTGTTGGTAATAGTGACTGTTGGTAATACTGACTACTGACTGTTGGTAATACTGACTACTATTGACTGTTGGTAATACTGACTACTGACTGTTGGTAATACTGACTGTTGGTAATACTGACTGTTGGTAATACTGACTGTTGGTAATACTGACTACTGACTGTTGGTAATAGTGACTGACCGTTGGTGACTACTGACTGTTGGTAATACTGACTACTGACTGTTGGTAGTGACTACTGACTGTTGGTAATACTGACTGTTGGTAATAGTGACTACTGACTGTTGGTAATACTGACTACTGACTGTTGGTAATAGTGACTACTGACTGTTGGTAATAGTGACTGTTGGTAATACTGACTACTGACTGTTGGTAATACTGACTACTGACTGTTGGTAATACTGACTGTTGGATTACTGACTGTTGGTAATACTGTTGACTACTGACTGTTGGTAATAGTGACTACTGACTGTTGGTAATAGTGACTACTGACTGTTGGTAATACTGACTACTGACTGTTGGTAATACTGTTGGTGTACTACTGACTGTTGGTAATACTGACTACTGACTGTTGGTAATAGTGACTGTTGGTAATACTGACTACTGACTGTTGGTAATACTGACTACTGACTGTTGGTAATAGTGACTGTTGGTAATAGTGACTACTGACTGTTGGTAATACTGACTACTGACTGTTGGTAATAGTGACTGACTGTTGATAATACTGACTGTTGGTAATAGTGAACTGTTGGTAATACTGACTACTGACTGTTGGTAATAGTGACTGTTGGTAATACTGACTACTGACTGTTGGTAATACTGACTACTGACTGTTGGTAATACTGACTACTGACTGTTAGTAATACTGACTGTTGGTAATAGTGACTACTGACTGTTGGTAATAGTGACTGTTGGTAATAGTGACTACTGACTGTTGGTAATAGTGACTACTGACTGTTGGTAATACTGACTACTGACTGTTGGTAATAGTGACTACTGACTGTTGGTAATAGTGACTACTGACTGTTGGTAATACTGACTACTGACTGTTGGTAATACTGACTGTTGGTAATACTGACTACTGACTGTTGGTAATACTGACTACTGACTGTTGGTAATAGTGACTACTGACTGTTGGTAATAGTGACTGTTGGTAATACTGACTACTGACTGTTGGTAATACTGACTACTGACTGTTGGTAATAGTGACTACTGACTGTTGGTAATACTACTGACTGTTGGTAATAGTGACTGTTGGTAATACTGACTACTGACTGTTGGTAATACTGACTACTGACTGTTGGTAATACTGACTACTGACTGTTGGTACTGACTACTGACTGTTGGTAATACTGACTGTTGGTAATAGTGACTGTTGGTAATACTGACTACTGACTGTTGGTACTGATACTGACTGTTGGTAATACTGACTGTTGGTTATACTGACTACTGACTGTTGGTAAAGTGACTACTGACTGTTGGTAATAGTGACTACTGACTGTTGGTAATACTGACTACTGACTGCTGTGGTAATACTGACTGTTGGTAATACTGACTACTGTTGGTATACTGACTGTTGGTAATACTGACTGTGCTGGTAAGTGACTGACTGTTGGTAATAGTGACTACTGAGTAATACTGACTGTTGGTAATAACTACTGACTACTGACTGACCGTTGGTACTCGATACTGACTGTTGGTAATACTGACTGACCGTTGGTAATACTGACTACTGACTGTTGGTAATACTGACTGTTGGTAATACTGACTACTGACTGTTGGTAATAGTGACTACTGACTGTTGGTAATACTGACTGTTGGTAATAGTGACTACTGACTGTTGGTAATACTGACTGTTGGTAATACTGACTACTGACTGTTGGTAATACTGACTACTGACTGTTGGTAATACTGACTGTTGGTAATAATACTGACTGTTGGTAATAGTGACTACTGACTGTTGGTAATACTGACTGTTGGTAATACTGACTACTGACTGTTGGTAATACTGACTACTGACTGTTGGTAATACTGACTACTGACTGTTGGTAATAGTGACTACTGACTGTTGGTAATACTGACTACTGACTGTTGGTAATACTGACTACTGACTGTTGGTAATAGTGACTGACTGTTGGTAATAGTGACTACTGACTGTTGGTAAGTACTGATACTGACTGTTGGTAAATACTGACTACTGACTGTTGGTAATACTGACTACTGACTGTTGGTAATAATACTGACTGTTGGTAATACTGACTACTGACTGTTGGTAATACTGACTACTGACTGTTGGTAATGACTGCTGACTACTGACTGTTGGTAATACTGACTACGACTGTTGGTAAATACTGACTGTAACTGCTGGTACAGTGACTGTTGGTAAGTACTGACTGTTGGTAATATGACTACTGACTTGGTAATACTGACTACTGACTGTTGGTAATACTGACTGAATACTGACTACTGACTGTTGGTAATACTGACTACTGACTGTTGGTAATACTGACTACTGACTGTTGGTAATACTGACTACTGACTGTTGGTAATACTGACTGTTGGTAATACTGACTACTGACTGTTGGTAATACTGACTGTTGGTAATACTGACTGTTGGTAATACTGACTACTGACTGTTGGTAATACTGACTGTTGGTAATACTGACTGTTGGTAATACTGACTACTGACTGTTGGTAATACTGACTACTGACTGTTGGTAATACTGACTGTTGGTAATACTGACTGTTGGTAATAGTGAATACTGACTGTTGGTAATACTGACTACTGACTGTTGGTAATACTGACTGTTGGTAATACTGACTACTGACTGTTGGTAATACTGACTACTGACTGTTGGTAATACTGACTACTGACTGTTGGTAATACTGACTGTTGGTAATACTGACTACTGACTGTTGGTAATACTGACTACTGACTGTTGGTAATACTGACTACTGACTGTTGGTAATAGTGACTACTGACTGTTGGTAATACTGACTACTGACTGTTGGTAATACTGACTGTTGGTAATACTGACTACTGACTGTTGGTAATACTGACTGTTGGTAATACTGACTACTGACTGTTGGTAATACTGACTACTGACTGTTGGTAATACTGACTGTTGGTAATACTGACTACTGACTGTTGGTAATACTGACTACTGACTGTTGGTAATACTGACTACTGACTGTTGGTAATAGTGACTGTTGGTAATACTGACTGTTGGTAATACTGACTGTTGGTAATACTGACTGTTGGTAATACTGACTGTTGGTAATACTGACTACTGACTGTTGGTAATACTGACTACTGACTGTTGGTAATACTGACTACTGACTGTTGGTAATAGTGACTGTTGGTAATACTGACTACTGACTGTTGGTAATACTGACTACTGACTGTTGGTAATACTGACTGTTGGTAATACTGACTGTTGGTAATACTGACTGTTGGTAATAGTGACTACTGACTGTTGGTAATAGTGACTACTGACTGTTGGTAATAGTGACTACTGACTGTTGGTAATACTGACTACTGACTGTTGGTAATACTGACTACTGACTGTTGGTAATACTGACTGTTGGTAATACTGACTACTGACTCTTGGTAATACTGACTACTGACTGTTGGTAATACTGACTACTGACTGTTGGTAATACTGACTACTTACTGTTGGTAATACTGACTGTTGGTAATACTGACTACTGACTCTTGGTAATACTGACTACTGACTGTTGGTAATACTGACTACTGACTGTTGGTAATACTGACTACTGACTGTTGGTAATACTGACTACTGACTGTTGGTAATACTGACTACTGACTGTTGGTAATAGTGACTGTTGGTAATACTGACTACTGACTGTTGGTAATACTGACTACTGACTGTTGGTAATACTGACTGTTGGTAATACTGACTGTTGGTAATACTGACTGTTGGTAATAGTGACTACTGACTGTTGGTAATAGTGACTACTGACTGTTGGTAATAGTGACTACTGACTGTTGGTAATAGTGACTACTGACTGTTGGTAATACTGACTACTGACTCTTGCTAATACTGACTACTGACTGTTGGTAATACTGACTACTGACTGTTGGTAATACTGACTACTTACTGTTGGTAATACTGACTGTTGGTAATACTGACTACTGACTGTTGGTAATACTGACTGTTGGTAATAGTGACTACTGACTGTTGGTAATAGTGACTGTTGGTAATACTGACTACTGACTGTTGGTAATACTGACTACTGACTGTTGGTAATATTGACTACTGACTGTTGGTAATACTGACTACTGCCTGTTGGTAATAGTGACTGTTGGTAATACTGACTACTGACTGTTGGTAATACTGACTACTGACTGTTGGTAATACTGACTGTTGGTAATACTGACTGTTGGTAATACTGACTGTTGGTAATACTGACTACTGACTGTTGGTAATACTGACTACTGACTGTTGGTAATACTGACTGTTGGTAATACTGACTACTGACTGTTGGTAATACTGACTACTGACTGTTGGTAATACTGACTGTTGGTAATACTGACTACTGACTGTTGGTAATACTGACTACTGACTGTTGGTAATACTGACTACTGACTGTTGGTAATACTGACTACTGACTGTTGGTAATACTGACTACTGACTGTTGGTAATACTGACTACTGACTGTTGGTAATACTGACTGTTGGTAGTAGTGACTGTTGGTAATACTGACTGTTGGTAATACTGACTGTTGGTAATAGTGACTACTGACTGTTGGTAATACTGACTGTTGGTAATACTGACTACTGACTGTTGGTAATACTGACTACTGACTGTTGGTAATACTGACTGTTGGTAATACTGACTGTTGGTAATACTGACTACTGACTGTTGGTAATACTGACTGTTGGTAATACTGACTACTGACTGTTGGTAATACTGACTGTTGGTAATACTGACTGTTGGTAATACTGACTACTGACTGTTGGTAATACTGACTGTTGGTAATACTGACTGTTGGTAATAGTGACTACTGACTGTTGGTAATACTGACTACTGACTGTTGGTAATACTGACTGTTGGTAATACTGACTGTTGGTAATACTGACTGTTGGTAATAGTGAATACTGACTGTTGGTAATACTGACTACTGACTGTTGGTAATACTGACTGTTGGTAATACTGACTACTGACTGTTGGTAATACTGACTACTGACTGTTGGTAATACTGACTACTGACTGTTGGTAATACTGACTGTTGGTAATACTGACTACTGACTGTTGGTAATACTGACTACTGACTGTTGGTAATACTGACTACTGACTGTTGGTAATAGTGACTACTGACTGTTGGTAATACTGACTACTGACTGTTGGTAATACTGACTGTTGGTAATACTGACTACTGACTGTTGGTAATACTGACTGTTGGTAATACTGACTACTGACTGTTGGTAATACTGACTACTGACTGTTGGTAATACTGACTGTTGGTAATACTGACTACTGTCTGTTGGTAATACTGACTACTGACTGTTGGTAATACTGACTACTGACTGTTGGTAATAGTGACTGTTGGTAATACTGACTGTTGGTAATACTGACTGTTGGTAATACTGACTACTGACTGTTGGTAATACTGACTGTTGGTAATACTGACTACTGACTGTTGGTAATAGTGACTGTTGGTAATACTGACTACTGACTGTTGGTAATACTGACTACTGACTGTTGGTAATACTGACTACTGACTGTTGGTAATAGTGACCACTGACTGTTGGTAATAGTGACTACTGACTGTTGGTAATAGTGACTGTTGGTAATACTGACTACTGACTGTTGGTAATACTGACTACTGACTGTTGGTAATACTGACTACTGACTGTTGGTAATACTGACTACTGACTGTTGGTAATAGTGACTAATGACTGTTGGTAATAGTGACTACTGACTGTTGGTAATACTGACTACTGACTGTTGGTAATACTGACTGTTGGTAATACTGACTACTGACTCTTGGTAATACTGACTACTGACTGTTGGTAATACTGACTACTGACTGTTGGTAATACTGACTACTGACTGTTGGTAATACTGACTGTTGGTAATACTGACTACTGACTGTTGGTAATACTGACTGTTGGTAATAGTGACTACTGACTGTTGGTAATAGTGACTACTGACTGTTGGTAATAGTGACTGTTGGTAATACTGACTACTGACTGTTGGTAATACTGACTACTGACTGTTGGTAATAGTGACTACTGACTGTTGGTAATACTGACTGTTGGTAATACTGACTACTGACTGTTGGTAATACTGACTGTTGGTAATACTGACTACTGACTGTTGGTAATACTGACTACTGACTGTTGGTAATACTGACTGTTGGTAATACTGACTACTGTCTGTTGGTAATACTGACTACTGACTGTTGGTAATACTGACTACTGACTGTTGGTAATACTGACTGTTGGTAATACTGACTGTTGGTAATACTGACTGTTGGTAATACTGACTACTGACTGTTGGTAATACTGACTGTTGGTAATACTGACTACTGACTGTTGGTAATAGTGACTGTTGGTAATACTGACTACTGACTGTTGGTAATACTGACTACTGACTGTTGGTAATACTGACTACTGACTGTTGGTAATAGTGACCACTGACTGTTGGTAATAGTGACTACTGACTGTTGGTAATAGTGACTGTTGGTAATACTGACTACTGACTGTTGGTAATACTGACTACTGACTGTTGGTAATACTGACTACTGACTGTTGGTAATACTGACTACTGACTGTTGGTAATAGTGACTAATGACTGTTGGTAATAGTGACTACTGACTGTTGGTAATACTGACTACTGACTGTTGGTAATACTGACTGTTGGTAATACTGACTACTGACTCTTGGTAATACTGACTACTGACTGTTGGTAATACTGACTACTGACTGTTGGTAATACTGACTACTGACTGTTGGTAATACTGACTGTTGGTAATACTGACTACTGACTGTTGGTAATACTGACTGTTGGTAATAGTGACTACTGACTGTTGGTAATAGTGACTACTGACTGTTGGTAATAGTGACTGTTGGTAATACTGACTACTGACTGTTGGTAATACTGACTACTGACTGTTGGTAATAGTGACTACTGACTGTTGGTAATACTGACTACTGACTGTTGGTAATACTGACTGTTGGTAATACTGACTACTGACTGTTGGTAATAGTGACTGTTGGTAATACTGACTACTGACTGTTGGTAATACTGACTACTGACTGTTGGTAATACTGACTACTGACTGTTGGTAATACTGACTGTTGGTAATACTGACTACTGACTGTTGGTAATACTGACTACTGACTGTTGGTAATACTGACTACTGACTGTTGGTAATAGTGACTGTTGGTAATACTGACTGTTGGTAATACTGACTGTTGGTAATAGTGACTGTTGGTAATACTGACTGTTGGTAATACTGACTGTTGGTAATACTGACTACTGACTGTTGGTAATACTGACTGTTGGTAATACTGACTACTGACTGTTGGTAATACTGACTACTGACTGTTGGTAATACTGACTACTGACTGTTGGTAATACTGACTACTGACTGTTGGTAATACTGACTGTTGGTAATAGTGACTACTGACTGTTGGTAATAGTGACTACTGACTGTTGGTAATACTGACTGTTGGTAATACTGACTGTTGGTAATACTGACTACTGACTGTTGGTAATAGTGACTGTTGGTAATACTGACTACTGACTGTTGGTAATACTGACTACTGACTGTTGGTAATACTGACTACTGACTGTTGGTAATACTGACTACTGACTGTTGGTAATAGTGACTAATGACTGTTGGTAATAGTGACTACTGACTGTTGGTAATACTGACTACTGACTGTTGGTAATACTGACTGTTGGTAATACTGACTACTGACTCTTGGTAATACTGACTACTGACTGTTGGTAATACTGACTACTGACTGTTGGTAATACTGACTACTGACTGTTGGTAATACTGACTGTTGGTAATACTGACTACTGACTGTTGGTAATACTGACTGTTGGTAATAGTGACTACTGACTGTTGGTAATAGTGACTACTGACTGTTGGTAATAGTGACTGTTGGTAATACTGACTACTGACTGTTGGTAATACTGACTACTGACTGTTGGTAATAGTGACTACTGACTGTTGGTAATACTGACTACTGACTGTTGGTAATACTGACTGTTGGTAATACTGACTACTGACTGTTGGTAATAGTGACTGTTGGTAATACTGACTACTGACTGTTGGTAATACTGACTACTGACTGTTGGTAATACTGACTACTGACTGTTGGTAATACTGACTACTGACTGTTGGTAATACTGACTGTTGGTAATACTGACTACTGACTGTTGGTAATAGTGACTACTGACTGTTGGTAATACTGACTACTGACTGTTGGTAATACTGACTGTTGGTAATACTGACTACTGACTGTTGGTAATAGTGACTGTTGGTAATACTGACTACTGACTGTTGGTAATACTGACTACTGACTGTTGGTAATACTGAATACTGACTGTTGGTAATACTGACTGTTGGTATGCTGACTACTGACTGTTGGTAATACTGACTACTGACTGTTGGTAATACTGACTGTTGGTAATACTGACTGTTGGTAATACTGACTGTTGGTAATACTGACTGTTGGTAATAGTGACTGTTGGTAATACTGACTGTTGGTAATACTGACTGTTGGTAATACTGACTACTGACTGTTGGTAATACTGACTGTTGGTAATACTGACTACTGACTGTTGGTAATACTGACTACTGACTGTTGGTAATACTGACTACTGACTGTTGGTAATACTGACTACTGACTGTTGGTAATACTGACTACTGACTGTTGGTAATACTGACTACTGACTGTTGGTAATACTGACTACTGACTGTTGGTAATACTGACTGTTGGTAATACTGACTGTTGGTAATACTGACTACTGACTGTTGGTAATAGTGACTACTGACTGTTGGTAATAGTGACTACTGACTGTTGGTAATAGTGACTGTTGGTAATACTGACTACTGACTGTTGGTAATACTGACTACTGACTGTTGGTAATACTGACTACTGACTGTTGGTAATACTGACTACTGACTGTTGGTAATAGTGACTACTGACTGTTGGTAATAGTGACTACTGACTGTTGGTAATAGTGACTACTGACTGTTGGTAATACTGACTACTGACTGTTGGTAATACTGACTGTTGGTAATACTGACTCCCATCCATCATCCATCTATCTATCTGTTCCCCTGACACCACAGCTCTCTGCTCCCATCCATCTATCTATCTGTTCCCCTGACACCACAGCTCTCTGCTCCCATCCATTTAGAATACGTGGACAACTACAAATACTTAGGTGTCTGGTTAGACTGTAAACTCTCTTCCAGACCCATATCAAACATCTCAATCCAAAGTTAAATCTAGAATTGGCTTCTATTTCGCAACAAAGCATCCTTCACTCATGCTGCCAAACATACCCTTGTAAAATTGACCATCCTACCAATCCTCGACTTTGGCGATGTCATTTTACAAAATAGCCTCCAATACCCTACTCAACAAATTTGATGCAGTCTATCACAGTGCTATCCGTTTTGTCACCAAAGCCCATATACTACCCACCATTGCGACCTATACGCTCTCGTTGGCTGGCCCTCGCTCCCATCCATCATCCATCTATCTATCTGTTCCCCTGACACCACAGCTCTCTGCTCCCATCCATCTATCTATCTGTTCCCCTGACACCACAGCTCTCTGCTCCCATCCATCTATCTATCTGTTCCCCTGACACCACAGCTCTCTGCTCCCATCCATCCATCTATCTATCTGTTCCCCTGACACCACAGCTCTCTGCTACCATCCATCCATCTATCTATCTGTTCCCCTGACACCACAGCTCTGCTCCCATCCATCTATCTATCTGTTCCCTGACACCACAGCTCTCTGCTCCCATCCATCTATCTATCTGTTCCTGACACCACAGCTCTATGCTCTCATCCATCTATCTATCTGTTCCCCTGAAACCACAGCTCTCCGCTCCCATCCATCTATCTATCTATCTGTTCCCCTGACACCACACTCTCTGCTCTCATCTATCTATCTATCTATCTGTTCCCCTGACACCACAGCTCTCTGCTCTCATCTATCTATCTATCTGTTCCCCTGACACCACAGCTCTCCACTCCCATCCAGCCTAATGCGCCCTAATAGAGACAGCACCTTTACCAGTGGTTACAGAGTTACCTTGTTAACTGTTGAGGAGAAAATAACAGACTGAAAAAATAATGATGCTTATGATGTGAGAGAGTGCAACACAGCTGCTCAGTAGAGTAAACAGTTAGAAAGAGCCTGATATCCTCCCCTCCCCTCCCTCCCCCTCCCCTCCCTCCCTCCTGATATCCCCCCTCCCTCTCCCCTCCCTCGTCTCTCCTCTACACGTGGTGTAACGACAACCAGAGATAGACAGTAACTATAGCAACACACGTACCTTCAACCTTGGGACTCTGCGTCTCAAACGGCACCTATTCTCTAGGGTGCACTAACTTTTCACCGCAGCCCTGTGCAACAGTAGTGCACTATATAGGGCACATATGTCAGAGTCAAGGCCCGCGGGCCACATCCGGCCCGCAAGAAGGTTTTTTACGGCCCCTGGGATGATCTTGATTTATTATTAGAACCGGCCCGCAGCAAGCCGGCAGCCCGCAGATCTTTTACACGCACCAATACTACATTTCCCACAATGCAAAGGTGACGCACCGAGCAGTAGGCTGCTTCATTTCAATATTTATTGGCACAGCAGTCGTCAGCATCACAGTAAAATTAACTTTCAGATACCCATCAAAAATGGCAAAACGGAAGGTGGATACTGAGAACCGGGGGTTTCAAACAAGGTGGGAGTCGGAGTATATGTTCACGAAGGTAGCTGGAAAACCTGTGTGTCTTCTGTGTGGAGAAAGTGTGGCGGTACTGAAAGAGTATAATCTGAGACGACATTATGAAACGAAACACGCGGACAAAAACAAGAATATGGACATGGAACAAAGGCTACAAAAGGCAGAGGAATTAAAACGAGGCCTCAAATCTCGACAGGCTCTGTTCAAAAAAGCCAAATCACAAGGCCAGGCTGCTGTCAAGGCCAGTTTTATTTTGGCAGAAGAGATCGCTAAATCAGCACGGCCATTTACGGAGGGGATTTCATCAAAAACTGCATGATTAAAAGTTTGTGAAGTTTGCCCAGAAAAAGGCAACTCTTTTAAATGTGAGTCTGAGCAGAAACACCATTGCCGAGAGAGTAGACCAGTTGTCCATCAATCTAAAAGAGCAGCTTGTGAAAAGGGAAAAGATTTTATTGCATATTCCTTGGCTGTGGATGAGAGCACCGACATTTCTGACATTGCCCAGTTGTCAATTTTCATCCGCGGAGTGGACTCCAACCTAAAGCGTGACAGAGGAGTTTTGGCTTTCACGTCCTATGCATGGCACAACTACGGGGCATGATTTGTATGAAGAGGTGTCAAGATGTGTAAATGAGATGGAGCTGCCTTGGGAAAAACTCGTGGGTTTGACAACCGACGGAGCACCTGCGTATGTGGACACAGGAGCGGACTGGTGGCGAAGATACGGGAAAAGATGCAAAGAGGAAAACGACAGGTGAGCTGACAGCTTATCATTGTATCATACACCAGGAAGCGTTGTGCGGTAAAGCCTTGAAAATGGAGCATGTAATGAGCATCATCACGCGCACAGTTAACTTTATCAGAGCCAAAGGTTTGAATCACCGCCAGTTCAGGCATTTTCTGACGGAGTTGGGGAACGGAGCATGGTGATTTGCCTTATCACACAGAGTGCGATGGCTAAGCCAGGGAAAGGTGGCTTCAAAGATGTTTCGAGCTTCGTGGAGGGAGATTTGTCTGTTCTTGACAGCAAAGGGAAAGACACAACACAACTCCAAGACGAAATGTTTCTGTGTGAAATGGTCTGTGTGACATTACGAGTCATCTGAATGCAATAAACTTGCAGCTGCAGGATCGGGATCGTGTCATCTCCTGATATGTACAGTACAGTGAAGGCATTTAAAACCAAACTGACTCTGTGGGAGACGCAGATGCGGAAGAAAGAATTTGAGCCACTTTCCCAGCTGCAGACCATGAAAGAAGCTCTCTGCAGTCGTTCCCGAGCACACAGTTGGCTGATAAATAGGTATGCTTACGCTGACTTTGTGTGATTTGCTGACTTTGAAGCACAAAAGCAGATTGGAGACAACAAGGTAACCCATTTGCTGTTGACGTGGAAAGCTCACCACCAAACCTCAAATGGAGTTGATTATTACTCAATGCAGCCAGTGCACTGAGGGCAAAATGGCGGCAGTGGGTGCTGCGGGTTCGCGTTCCTCCCGGCACAATGCCCCAGCTGCGCATCCAGGCTGCTCAAACGTTGTCTATGTTTGGCAGCACATACCTGTGTGAACAACTGTTTTCTTTGATGAACCTGAACAAAACATCACACAGAAGTCGACTTACTGCTGAACACCTCCACTCCAATTCTGAGATTTCTTCAGCTCAGAGCCTTACCCCGAACATTGATGAACTTGTGGAAAAGATGGGACACCACCAAGTATCACCCTCAACCTCAAACAAGTGAACATTACTGTGCAATCACATATTTAGAGTTTTTACTCAGTTCAAGTTTAAAAGTTAAAATTTAATATTTGTTTTTCACTGCATGTTACTTCTCCTTAAACAAAGTGTTGTTTTTGATTAATAGATTTTGCACTTTATTTTTTTGTATTTCAATCCAATTATATTTTAAAAATATTTCAGTTGAGTGGATGATAGAAAATTGCTATTATTGTTTTTTTCTTTGAAGTAAATTTAGCCCACTTTTGCTAAAATAGAAAATATAGTCTACTGATGGTGCCTTGAATACCGGTTTCTTTCATTTAATGTTCATGTTATGGGGGATATTTATATAAAGAAATTTGTCTTTTGTGTCTGTTGAAAATTAAAGATTACTGACAGAGCCATAAGAAAATATTGCTTTATTTATCTGATCATATTGTAATATATTTGTTAGAGTTTCAGTAGGTTCAATTAGGTTCACTAGACTATATGCGTCATTTAAAAATTTTTCAATGCAACATTCAACAGTCGGCCCCTCGTCTTGTAGCTGATTTTTTTATTTGGCCCCTCCGTCCATTTGACTTTGACACCCCTGATATAGGGGGAATAGGTTATCAATAGGGATGCAACCTTTACCTCTCAATTGCTCAGTAGAATCTGCAAGACGCCTATGAGAAGAGCTGCAGAGATCATTCTGGGTTAGAACATCACACTGATTTAACAGGGAGATTTTGTCAAACTGATTTAACAGGGGAGGTGTCAAACTGGTTTAACAGGGAGGGTTGTCAAACTGATTTAACAGGACAGGGGAGGGAGGGTTGTCAAACTGATTTAACAGGGAGGAGGGGAGGGGGTTGTCAAACTGATTTAACAGGGGAGGGGAGGGGAGGGTTGTCAAACTGATTTAACAGGGAGGGAGGGTTGTCAAACTGATTTAACAGGACAGGGGAGGGGAGTGGTTGTCAAACTGATTTAACAGGGGAGGGGAGGGTTGTCAAACTGATTTAACAGGGGGGAGGAGGGTTGCCAAACGATTAACAGGGGAGGGGGGTTGTCAAACTGATTTAACAGGGAGGAGGAGGGTTGTCAAACTGATTTAACAGGACAGGGGGGAGGGTTGTCAAACTGATTTAACAGAGGGGGGGGAGGGTTGTCAAACTGATTTAACAGGGGAGGGGAGGGTTGTCAAACTGATTTAACAGGACAGGGGAGGAGGAGGGTTGTCAAACTGATTTAACAGGACAGGGGAGGGAGGGTTGTCAAACTGATTTAACAGGGGAGGGAGGGGTTGTCAAACTGATTTAACAGGGGAGGAGGGTTGTCAAACTGATTTAACAGGGGAGGGAGGGGAGGGTTGTCAAACTGATTTAACAGGACAGGGGAGGGAGGGTTGTCAAACTGATTTAACAGGGCAGGGGAGGGGAGGGTTGTCAAACTGATTTAACAGGACAGGGAGGGGAGGGGAGGGTTGTCAAACTGATTTAACAGGGGAGGGAGGGGAGGGTTGTCAAACTGATTTAACAGGAGGGGGAGGGGAGGGTTGTCAAACTGATTCAACAGGGGAGGGGAGGGTTGTCAAACTGATTTAACAGGGGAGGGGAGGGGAGGGTTGTCAAACTGATTTAACAGGACAGGGGAGGG
>NW_027040422.1:45031-94246 GCF_034236695.1 Oncorhynchus nerka
GTGATGTTCAACCCAGAATGATCTCTGCAGCTCTTCTCATGACGTCTTGCAGATTCGCTACTGAGCAATTGAGAGGTAAGGCTGCATCCCTATTGACACCCTATTCCCCTATAGTGCACTACTGTTGCACAGGAGCTGCGGTGAAAGTTAGTGCACCCTAGAGAATAGGTGCGTTTGAGACGCAGAGTCCCAGGTTGAAGGTCGTGTGTTGCTATAGTTACTGTCTATCTCTGGTTGTGGTTACACCACGTGTAGAAGGAGAGACGAGGAGGGGAGAGGGAGGGGGATATCAGGAGGAGGAGGAGGGAAGAAGAGGAGGAGGGGAGGGGAGGGAGGATATCAGGCTCTTTCTAACTGTTTTACTCTACTGAGCAGCTGTGTTGCACTCTCTCACATCATAAGCATCATTATTTTTTTCAGTCTGTTATTTTCTCCTCAACAGTTAACAAGGTAACTCTGTAACCATGGTAAGGTGCTGTCTCTCTATTAGGAGCGCATTAGGCTGGATGGGAGTGGAGGCTGTGGTGTCAGGGAGCAGATAGATAGATGAGCAGAGAGCTGTGGTGTCAGGGGAACAGATAGATAGATAGATAGATAGATGAGAGCAGAGAGCTGTGGTGTCAGGGGAACAGATAGATAGATAGATGGATGGGAGCGGAGAGCTGTGGTGTCAGGGAACAGATAGATGGGATGGGAGCAGAGGGCTGTGGTGTCAGGGGAACAGATAGATGGATGGGAGCAGAGAGCTGTGTGTCAGGGGAACAGATAGAATAGATGGATGGGAGCAGAGCTGTGGTGTCAGGGAACAGATAGATAGATGGATGGATGGGAGCAGAGAGCTGTGGTGTCAGGGGAACAGATAGATAGATGGATGGGAGCAGAGAGCTGTGGTGTCAGGGAACAGATAGATGGATGGATGGGAGCAGAGAGCTGTGGGTGTCAGGGAACAGATAGATAGATGGATGGGAGCAGAGAGCTGTGGTGTCAGGGGAACAGATAGATAGATGGATAGAGCAGGGAGTGGAACAGATAGATGTGGATGTCAGGGGAACAGATAGATAGATGGATGAGAGCAGAGAGCTGTGGTGTCAGGGAACAGATAGATAGATGGATGGGAGCAGAGAGCTGTGGTGTCAGGGGAACAGATAGATAGATGGATGGGAGCAGAGAGCTGTGGTGTCAGGGGAACAGATAGATAGATGATAGATGGATGGAAGCAGAGAGCTGTGGTGTCAGGGGAACAGATAGATAGATAGATGGATGGTAGCAGAGAGCTGTGGTGTCAGGGGAACAGATAGATAGATGGATGGATGGGAGCAGAGAGCTGTGGTGTCAGGGGAACAGATAGATAGATAGATGGATGGGAGCAGAGAGCTGTGGTGTCAGGGGAACAGATAGATGAATGGGAGCAGAGAGCTGTGGTGTCAGGGGAACAGATAGATAGATAGATGGATGGGAGCAGAGAGCTGTGGTGTCAGGGGAACAGATAGATGGATGGGAGCAGAGAGCTGTGGTGTCAGGGGAACAGATAGATAGATGGATGGGAGCAGAGAGCTGTGGTGTCAGGGGAACAGATAGATAGATGGATGGATGGGAGCAGAGAGCTGTGGTGTCAGGGGAACAGATAGATAGATGGATGGATGGTAGCAGAGAGCTGTGGTGTCAGGGGAACAGATAGATAGATGGATGGATGGGAGCAGAGAGCTGTGGTGTCAGGGGAACAGATAGATGGATGGATGGGAGCAGAGAGCTGTGGTGTCAGGGGAACAGATAGATAGATGGATGGGAGCAGAGAGCTGTGGTGTCAGGGGAACAGATAGATAGATGGATAGATGGGAGTGGAGAGCTGTGGTTTCAGGGGAACAGATAGATAGATGGATGAGAGCATAGAGCTGTGGTGTCAGGGGAACAGATAGATAGATGGATGGGAGCAGAGAGCTGTGGTGTCAGGGGAACAGATAGATAGATGGATGGGAGCAGAGAGCTGTGGTGTCAGGGGAACAGATAGATAGATGGATGGATGGTAGCAGAGAGCTGTGGTGTCAGGGGAACAGATAGATAGATGGATGGATGGGAGCAGAGAGCTGTGGTGTCAGGGGAACAGATAGATAGATGGATGGGAGCAGAGAGCTGTGGTGTCAGGGAACAGATAGATAGATGGATGGGAGCAGAGAGCTGTGGTGTCAGGGGAACAGATAGATAGATGGATGATGGATGGGAGCGAGGGCCAGCCAACGAGAGCGTACAGGTCGCAATGGTGGGTAGTATATGGGGCTTTGGTGACAAAACGGATAGCACTGTGATAGACTGCATCCAATTTGTTGAGTAGGGTATTGGAGGCTATTTTGTAAATGACATCGCCAAAGTCGAGGATTGGTAGGATGGTCAATTTTACAAGGGTATGTTTGGCAGCATGAGTGAAGGATGCTTTGTTGCGAAATAGGAAGCCAATTCTAGATTTAACTTTGGATTGGAGATGTTTGATATGGGTCTGGAAGGAGTTTACAGTCTAACCAGACACCTAAGTATTTGTAGTTGTCCACGTATTCTAAATGGATGGGAGCAGAGAGCTGTGGTGTCAGGGGAACAGATAGATAGATGGATGGGAGCAGAGAGCTGTGGTGTCAGGGGAACAGATAGATAGATGGATGATGGATGGGAGTCAGTATTACCAACAGTCAGTATTACCAACAGTCAGTAGTCAGTATTACCAACAGTCAGTAGTCACTATTACCAACAGTCAGTAGTCACTATTACCAACAGTCAGTAGTCACTATTACCAACAGTCAGTAGTCAGTATTACCAACAGTCAGTAGTCAGTATTACCAACAGTCAGTAGTCAGTATTACCAACAGTCAGTAGTCAGTATTACCAACAGTCACTATTACCAACAGTCAGTAGTCACTATTACCAACAGTCAGTAGTCACTATTACCAACAGTCAGTAGTCAGTATTACCAACAGTCAGTATTACCAACAGTCAGTATTACCAACAGTCAGTAGTCAGTATTACCAACAGTCAGTAGTCAGTATTACCAACAGTCAGTATTACCAACAGTCAGTAGTCAGTATTACCAACAGTCAGTAGTCAGTATTACCAACAGTCAGTAGTCAGTATTACCAACAGTCAGTAGTCAGTATTACCAACAGTCAGTAGTCAGTATTACCAACAGTCAGTATTACCAACAGTCAGTAGTCAGTATCACCAACAGTCAGTATTACCAACAGTCAGTATTACCAACAGTCACTATTACCAACAGTCAGTATTACCAACAGTCAGTATTACCAACAGTCACTATTACCAACAGTCAGTAGTCAGTATTACCAACAGTCAGTAGTCAGTATTACCAACAGTCAGTAGTCAGTATTACCAACAGTCAGTAGTCAGTATTACCAACAGTCAGTAGTCAGTATTACCAACAGTCAGTAGTCAGTATTACCAACAGTCACTATTACCAACAGTCAGTAGTCAGTATTACCAACAGTCAGTATTACCAACAGTCAGTAGTCAGTATTACCAACAGTCAGTAGTCACTATTACCAACAGTCAGTAGTCAGTATTACCAACAGTCAGTAGTCAGTATTACCAACAGTCACTATTACCAACAGTCAGTAGTCACTATTACCAACAGTCAGTAGTCACTATTACCAACAGTCAGTATTACCAACAGTCAGTAGTCAGTATTACCAACAGTCAGTATTACCAACAGTCAGTAGTCAGTATTACCAACAGTCAGTAGTCAGTATTACCAAGAGTCAGTAGTCAGTATTACCAACAGTCAGTATTACCAACAGTCAGTAGTCAGTATTACCAACAGTCAGTAGTCACTATTACCAACAGTCATTAGTCACTATTACCAACAGTCAGTAGTCAGTATTACCAACAGTCAGTAGTCAGTATTACCAACAGTCAGTAGTCAGTATTACCAACAGTCAGTAGTCAGTATTACCAACAGTCACTATTACCAACAGTCAGTAGTCACTATTACCAACAGTCAGTGGTCACTATTACCAACAGTCAGTAGTCAGTATTACCAACAGTCAGTATTACCAACAGTCAGTAGTCAGTATTACCAACAGTCAGTAGTCAGTATTACCAACAGTCACTATTACCAACAGTCAGTAGTCAGTATTACCAACAGTCAGTATTACCAACAGTCAGTAGTCAGTATTACCAACAGTCAGTATTACCAACAGTCAGTATTACCAACAGTCACTATTACCAACAGTCAGTAGTCAGTATTACCAACAGTCAGTAGTCAGTATTACCAACAGACAGTAGTCAGTATTACCAACAGTCAGTATTACCAACAGTCAGTAGTCAGTATTACCAACAGTCAGTAGTCAGTATTACCAACAGTCAGTATTACCAACAGTCAGTAGTCAGTATTACCAACAGTCAGTATTACCAACAGTCAGTCATATACCAACAGTCAGTAGTCACTATTACCAACAGTCAGTAGTCAGTATTACCAACAGTCAGTAGTCAGTATTACCAACAGTCAGTAGTCAGTATTACCAACAGTCAGTATTACCAACAGTCAGTAGTCAGTATTACCAACAGTCAGTAGTCAGTATTACCAACAGTCAGTAGTCAGTATTACCAACAGTCAGTATTACCAACAGTCAGTAGTCAGTATTACCAACAGTCAGTATTCACTATTACAGTCAACAGTCAGTATTACCAACAGTCAGTAGTACCAACAGTCAGTATTACCAACAGTCAGTAGTCAGTATTACCAACAGTCAGTAGTCAGTATTACCAACAGTCAGTATTACCAACAGTCACTATTATTACCAACAGTCAGTATCAACAGTATTACCAACAGTCAGTAGTCAGTATTACCAACAGTCAGTATTACCAACAGTCAGTAGTCAGTATTACCAACAGTCAGTATTACCAGTCACCAACAGTCAGTAGTCAGTATTACCAACAGTCAGTAGTCAGTATTACCAACAGTCAGTATCAGTATTACCAACAGTCAGTAGTCACTATTACCAACAGTCAGTATTACCAACAGTCAGTAGTCAGTATTACCAACAGTCACTACTACCAACAGTCAGTATTACCAACAGTCAGTAGTCAGTATTACCAACAGTCAGTAGTCAGTATTACCAACAGTCAGTAGTCAGTATTACCAACAGTCAGTAGTCAGTATTACCAACAGTCAGTAGTCAGTATTACCAACAGTCAGTAGTCAGTATTACCAACAGTCAGTATTACCAACAGTCAGTAGTCAGTATTACCAACAGTCAGTAGTCAGTATTACCAACAGTCAGTATTACCAACAGTCAGTAGTCAGTATTACCAACAGTCAGTAGTCAGTATTACCAACAGTCAGTATTACCAACAGTCAGTAGTCAGTATTACCAACAGTCAGTAGTCAGTATTACCAACAGTCAGTAGTCAGTATTACCAACAGTCACTATTACCAACAGTCAGTAGTCAGTATTACCAACAGTCAGTAGTCAGTATTACCAACAGTCAGTAGTCAGTATTACCAACAGTCAGTAGTCAGTATTACCAACAGTCAGTAGTCAGTATTACCAAGAGTCAGTAGTCAGTATTACCAACAGTCAGTATTACCAACAGTCAGTAGTCAGTATTACCAACAGTCAGTAGTCAGTATTACCAACAGTCAGTAGTCAGTATTACCAAGAGTCAGTAGTCAGTATTACCAACAGTCAGTATTACCAACAGTCAGTAGTCAGTATTACCAACAGTCAGTAGTCACTATTACCAACAGTCAGTAGTCACTATTACCAACAGTCAGTAGTCACTATTACCAACAGTCAGTATTACCAACAGTCAGTATTACCAACAGTTAGTATTACCAACAGTCAGTAGTCAGTATTACCAACAGTCAGTAGTCAGTATTACCAACAGTCACTATTACCAACAGTCAGTAGTCAGTATTACCAACAGTCAGTAGTCAGTATTACCAACAGTCAGTAGTCAGTATTACCAACAGTCAGTAGTCAGTATTACCAACAGTCAGTAGTCAGTATTACCAACAGTCAGTAGTCAGTATTACCAACAGTCAGTATTACCAACAGTCAGTATTACCAACAGTCAGTAGTCAGTATTACCAACAGTCAGTATTACCAACAGTCAGAATTACAACAGTCAGTATTACCAACAGTCAGTAGTCAGTATTACCAACAGTCAGTAGTCAGTATTACCAACAGTCAGTATTACCAACAGTCAGTAGTCAGTATTACCAACAGTCAGTAGTCAGTATTACCAACAGTCAGTAGTCAGTATTACCAACAGTCAGTATTACCAACAGTCAGTATTACCAACAGTCAGTAGTCAGTATTACCAACAGTCAGTAGTCAGTATTACCAACAGTCACTATTACCAACAGTCAGTAGTCAGTATTACCAACAGTCAGTATTACCAACAGTCAGTAGTCAGTATTACCAACAGTCAGTAGTCACTATTACCAACAGTCAGTAGTCACTATTACCAACAGTCAGTAGTCAGTATTACCAACAGTCACTATTACCAACAGTCAGTAGTCACTATTACCAACAGTCAGTAGTCATTATTACCAACAGTCAGTATTACCAACAGTCAGTAGTCAGTATTACCAACAGTCAGTATTACCAACAGTCAGTAGTCAGTATTACCAACAGTCAGTAGTCAGTATTACCAACAGTCAGTAGTCAGTATTACCAACAGTCAGTATTACCAACAGTCAGTAGTCAGTATTACCAACAGTCAGTAGTCAGTATTACCAACAGTCAGTAGTCACTATTACCAACAGTCAGTAGTCACTATTACCAACAGTCATTAGTCACTATTACCAACAGTCAGTAGTCAGTATTACCAACAGTCAGTAGTCAGTATTACCAACAGTCAGTAGTCAGTATTACCAACAGTCACTATTACCAACAGTCAGTAGTCACTATTACCAACAGTCAGTAGTCACTATTACCAACAGTCAGTAGTCACTATTACCAACAGTCAGTATTACCAACAGTCAGTATTACCAACAGTCAGTAGTCAGTATTACCAACAGTCAGTAGTCAGTATTACCAACAGTCACTATTACCAACAGTCAGTAGTCAGTATTACCAACAGTCAGTATTACCAACAGTCAGTATTACCAACAGTCAGTATTACCAACAGTCAGTAGTCAGTATTACCAACAGTCAGTATTACCAACAGTCAGTATTACCAACAGTCAGTAGTCAGTATTACCAACAGTCAGTAGTCAATATTACCAACAGTCAGTAGTCAGTATTACCAACAGTCAGTATTACCAACAGTCAGTAGTCAGTATTACCAACAGTCAGTAGTCAGTATTACCAACAGTCACTATTACCAACAGTCAGTAGTCAGTATTACCAACAGTCAGTAGTCAGTATTACCAACAGTCAGTATTACCAACAGTCAGTAGTCAGTATTACCAACAGTCAGTAGTCAGTATTACCAACAGTCAGTAGTCAGTATTACCAACAGTCAGTATTACCAACAGTCAGTAGTCAGTATTACCAACAGTCAGTATTACCAACAGTCAGTAGTCAGTATTACCAACAGTCAGTAGTCACTATTACCAACAGTCAGTAGTCAGTATTACCAACAGTCAGTAGTCAGTATTACCAACAGTCACTATTACCAACAGTCAGTAGTCAGTATTACCAACAATCAGTATTACCAACAGTCAGTAGTCAGTATTACCAACAGTCAGTAGTCAGTATTACCAACAGTCAGTATTACCAACAGTCAGTAGTCAGTATTACCAACAGTCAGTATTCACTATTACCAACAGTCAGTATTACCAACAGTCAGTAGTCAGTATTACCAACAGTCAGTAGTCAGTATTACCAACAGTCAGTATTACCAACAGTCAGTAGTCAGTATTACCAACAGTCAGTATTACCAACAGTCAGTAGTCAGTATTACCAACAGTCAGTATTACCAACAGTCAGTATTACCAACAGTCAGTAGTCAGTATTACCAACAGTCAGTAGTCAGTATTACCAACAGTCAGTATTACCAACAGTCAGTAGTCACTATTACCAACAGTCAGTATTACCAGTAAGTAGTCAGTATTACCAACAGTCAGTATTACCAACAGTCACCATTACCAACAGTCACTATTACCAACAGTCAGTATTACCAACAGTCAGTAGTCAGTATTACCAACAGTCAGTAGTCAGTATTACCAACAGTCAGTAGTCACTATTACCAACAGTCAGTAGTCAGTATTACCAACAGTCAGTAGTCACTATTACCAACAGTCAGTATTACCAACAGTCAGTAGTCACTATTACCAACAGTCAGTAGTCAGTATTACCAACAGTCAGTAGTCAGTATTACCAACAGTCAGTATTACCAACAGTCAGTAGTCACTATTACCAACAGTATTACAGTCAGTATTACCAACAGTCACTATTACCAACAGTCAGTAGTCAGTATTGCCAACAGTCAGTAGTCACTATTACCAACAGTCAGTAGTCAGTATTACCAACAGTCACTATTACCAACAGTCAGTAGTCAGTATTACCAACAGTCAGTCAGTCAGTAGTCAGTATTACCAACAGTCAATAGTCACTATTACCAACAGTCAGTAGTCAGTATTACCAACAGTCAGTAGTCAGTATTACCAACAGTCAGTAGTCAGTATTACCAACAGTCAGTATTACCAACAGTCAGTAGTCACTATTACCAACAGTCAGTAGTCACTATTACCAACAGTCAGTAGTCACTATTACCAACAATCAGTAGTCAGTATTACCAACAGTCAGTAGTCACTATTACCAACAGTCAGTAGTCACTATTACCAACAGTCAGTATTACCAACAGTCAATATTACCAACAGTCAGTAGTCACTATTACCAACAGTCAGTAGTCACTATTACCAACAGTCACTATTACCAACAGTCAGTAGTCACTATTACCAACAGTCAGTATTACCAACAGTCAGTAGTCACTATTACCAACAGTCAGTAGTCAGTATTACCAACAGTCACTATTACCAACAGTCAGTAGTCAGTATTACCAACAGTCAGTAGTCACTATTACCAACAGTCAGTAGTCAGTATTACCAACAGTCAGTAGTCACTATTACCAACAGTCAGTAGTCAGTATTACCAACAGTCACTATTACCAACAGTCAGTAGTCACTATTACCAACAGTCAGTAGTCACTATTACCAACAGTAGGTATTACCAACAGTCAGTAGTCACTATTACCAACAGTCAGTAGTCAGTATTACCAACAGTCACTATTACCAACAGTCAGTAGTCAGTATTACCAACAGTCAGTAGTCACTATTACCAACAGTCAGTAGTCACTATTACCAACAGTCAGTAGTCACTATTACCAACAGTCAGTAGTCACTATTACCAACAATCAGTAGTCACTATTACCAACAGTCAGTAGTCACTATAACCAACAGTCAGTATTACCAACAGTCAATATTACCAACAGTCAGTAGTCACTATTACCAACAGTCAGTAGTCACTATTACCAACAGTCAGTAGTCAGTATTACCAACAGTCAGTAGTCACTATTACCAACAGTCAGTATTACCAACAGTCAGTAGTCACTATTACCAACAGTCAGTAGTCACTATTACCAACAGTCAGTAGTCACTATTACCAACAGTCAGTAGTCACTATAACCAACAGTCAGTAGTCACTATTACCAACAGTCACTATTACCAACAGTCAGTAGTCACTATTACCAACAGTCAGTAGTCACTATTACCAACAGTCAGTATTCCCAACAGTCAGTAGTCACTATTACCAACAGTCAGTAGTCAGTATTACCAACAGTCACTATTACCAACAGTCAGTAGTCAGTATTACCAACAGTCAGTAGTCACTATTACCAACAGTCAGTAGTCAGTATTACCAACAGTCACTATTACCAACAGTCAGTAGTCAGTATTACCAACAGTCAGTATTACCAACAGTCAGTAGTCAGTATTACCAACAGTCAATAGTCACTATTACCAACAGTCAGTAGTCAGTATTACCAACAGTCAGTAGTCACTATTACCAACAGTCAGTAGTCAGTATTACCAACAGTCAGTAGTCACTATTACCAACAGTCAGTAGTCAGTATTACCAACAGTCACTATTATTACAACAGTCAGTAGTCACTATTACCAACAGTCAGTAGTCAGTCAGTATTACCAACAGTCAGTATTACCAACAGTCAGTAGTCACTATTACCAACAGTCAGTATCAGTATTACCAACAGTCACTATTACCAACAGTCAGTAGTCAGTATTACCAACAGTCAGTAGTCACTATTACCAACAGTCAGTAGTCACTATTACCAACAGTCAGTAGTCACTATTACCAACAGTCAGTAGTCACTATTACCAACAGTCAGTAGTCACTATTACCAACAGTCAGTAGTCACTATAACCAACAGTCAGTATTACCAACAGTCATTACCAACAGTCAGTAGTCACTATTACCAACAGTCAGTAGTCACTATTACCAACAGTCAGTAGTCAGTATTACCAACAGTCAGTAGTCACTATTACAACAGTCAGTATTACCAACAGTCAGTAGTCAGTATTACCAACAGTCAGTAGTCACTATTACCAACAGTCAGTAGTCACTATTACCAACAGTCAGTAGTCACTATTACCAACAGTCAGTAGTCACTATTACCAACAGTCAGTATTACCAACAGTCAGTATTACCAACAGTCAGTAGTCAGTATTACCAACAGTCAGTAGTCACTATTACCAACAGTCAGTATTACCAACAGTCAGTAGTCACTCATTACCAACAGTCAGTAGTCAGTATTACCAACAGTCAGTATTACCAACAGTCAGTAGTCAGTATTACCTACAGTCAGTAGTCACTATTACCAACAGTCAGTAGTCAGTATTACCAACAGTCAGTAGTCAGTATTACCAACAGTCAGTAGTCACTATTACCAACAGTCAGTAGTCACTATTACCAACAGTCAGTATTACCAACAGTCACTATTACCAACAGTCAGTAGTCACTATTACCAACAGTCAGTATTATTACCAACAGTCAGTAGTCACTATTACCAACAGTCAGTAGTCAGTATTACCAACAGTCACTATTACCAACAGTCAGTAGTCACTATTACCAACAGTCAGTATTACCAACAGTCAGTATTACCAACAGTCACTATTACCAACAGTCACTATTACCAACAGTCAGTAGTCAGTATTACCAACAGTCAGTATTACCAACAGTCAGTAGTCAGTATTACCAACAGTCACTATTACCAACAGTAGTCACTATTACCAACAGTCAGTAGTCACTATTACCAACAGTCAGTAGTCACTATTACCAACAGTCAGTATTACCAACAGTCACTATTACCAACAGTCAGTAGTCACTATTACCAACAGTCAGTAGTCAGTATTACCAACAGTCACTATTACCAACAGTCAGTAGTCACTATTACCAACAGTCAGTAGTCACTATTACCAACAGTCAGTAGTCACTATTACCAACAGTCAGTAGTCACTATTACCAACAGTCAGTAGTCAGTATTACCAACAGTCAGTATTACCAACAGTCAGTAGTCAGTATTACCAACAGTCAGTAGTCAGTATTACCAACAGTCAGTAGTCAGTATTACCAACAGTCAGTAGTCACTATTACCAACAGTCAGTATATTACCAACAGTCAGTAGTCAGTATTACCAACAGTCAGTAGTCAGTATTACCAACAGTCAGTAGTCACTATTACCAACAGTCAGTAGTCAGTATTACCAACAGTCAGTATTACCAACAGTCAGTATTACCAACAGTCAGTAGTCAGTATTACCAACAGTCAGTAGTCAGTATTACCAACAGTCACTATTACCAACAGTCACTATTACCAACAGTCAGTATTACCAACAGTCAGTATTACCAACAGTCAGTAGTCAGTATTACCAACAGTCAGTAGTCAGTATTACCAACAGTCAGTAGTCAGTATTACCAACAGTCAGTATTACCAACAGTCAGTAGTCACTATTACCAACAGTCAGTATTACCAACAGTCAGTAGTATATTACCAACAGTCAGTAGTCACTATTACCAAGTCAGTAGTCACTATACCAACAGTCAGTATTACCAACAGTCAGTAGTCAGTATTACCAACAGTCAGTAGTCAGTATTACCAACAGTCAGTAGTCACTATTACCAACAGTCAGTAGTCAGTATTACCAACAGTCAGTAGTCACTATTACCAACAGTCAGTATTACCAACAGTCAGTAGTCACTATTACCAACAGTCAGTAGTCAGTATTACCAACAGTCAGTAGTCAGTATTACCAACAGTCAGTATTACCAACAGTCAGTAGTCAGTATTACCAACAGTCAGTAGTCAGTATTACAGTAGTCACTATTACCAACAGTCAGTAGTCAGTATTACCAACAGTCAGTAGTCACTATTACCAACAGTCAGTAGTCAGTATTACCAACAGTCACTATTACCAACAGTCAGTAGTCAGTATTACCAACAGTCAATAGTCAGTATTACCAACAGTCAGTAGTCAGTATTACCAACAGTCAGTCATATTACCAACAGTCAGTCAGTATTACCAACAGTCAGTAGTCAGTATTACCAACAGTCAGTATTACCAACAGTCAGTAGTCACTATTACCAACAGTCAGTAGTCACTATTACCAACAGTCAGTAGTCACTATTACCAACAGTCAGTAGTCAGTATTACCAACAGTCAGTAGTCACTATTACCAACAGTCAGTACTATTACCAACAGTCAGTATTACCAACAGTCAATATTACCAACAGTCAGTAGTCACTATTACCAACAGTCAGTAGTCAGTATTACCAACAGTCACTATTACCAACAGTCAGTAGTCAGTATTACCAACAGTCAGTATTACCAACAGTCAGTAGTCACTATTACCAACAGTCAGTAGTCAGTATTACCAACAGTCACTATTACCAACAGTCAGTAGTCAGTATTACCAACAGTCAGTAGTCACTATTACCAACAGTCAGTAGTCAGTATTACCAACAGTCAGTAGTCACTATTACCAACAGTCAGTAGTCAGTATTACCAACAGTCACTATTACCAACAGTCAGTAGTCACTATTACCAACAGTCAGTAGTCACTATTACCAACAGTCAGTATTACCAACAGTCAGTAGTCACTATTACCAACAGTCAGTAGTCAGTATTACCAACAGTCACTATTACCAACAGTCAGTAGTCAGTATTACCAACAGTCAGTAGTCACTATTACCAACAGTCAGTAGTCACTATTACCAACAGTCAGTAGTCACTATTACCAACAGTCAGTAGTCACTATTACCAACAATCAGTAGTCACTATTACCAACAGTCAGTAGTCACTATAACCAACAGTCAGTATTACCAACAGTCAATATTACCAACAGTCAGTAGTCACTATTACCAACAGTCAGTAGTCACTATTACCAACAGTCAGTAGTCAGTATTACCAACAGTCAGTAGTCACTATTACCAACAGTCAGTATTACCAACAGTCAGTAGTCACTATTACCAACAGTCAGTAGTCACTATTACCAACAGTCAGTAGTCACTATTACCAACAGTCAGTAGTCACTATTACCAACAGTCAGTAGTCACTATTACCAACAGTCACAGTATTACCAACAGTCAGTAGTCACTATTACCAACAGTCAGTAGTCACTATTACCAACAGTCAGTATTACCAACAGTCAGTAGTCACTATTACCAACAGTCAGTAGTCAGTATTACCAACAGTCACTATTACCAACAGTCAGTAGTCAGTATTACCAACAGTCAGTAGTCAGTATTACCAACAGTCAGTAGTCAGTATTACCAACAGTCAGTAGTCAGTATTACCAACAGTCAGTAGTCACTATTACCAACAGTCAGTAGTCACTATTACCAACAGTCAGTAGTCACTATTACCAACAGTCAGTAGTCACTATTACCAACAGTCAGTAGTCAGTATTACCAACAGTCAGTAGTCACTATTACCAACAGTCAGTAGTCAGTATTACCAACAGTCACTATTACCAACAGTCAGTAGTCACTATTACCAACAGTCACTATTACCAACAGTCAGTAGTCAGTATTACCAACAGTCAGTAGTCAGTATTACCAACAGTCAGTAGTCAGTATTACCAACAGTCACTATTACCAACAGTCAGTAGTCAGTATTACCAACAGTCAGTCAGTATTACCAACAGTCAGTATCACTATTACCAACAGTCAGTAGTCAGTATTACCAACAGTCAGTAGTCACTATTACCAACAGTCAGTAGTCACTATTACCAACAGTCAGTAGTCACTATTACCAACAGTCAGTATTACCACAGTCACTATTACAACAGTCACTATTACCAACAGTAGTTACCAACAGTCAGTAGTCACTATTACCAACAGTCAGTAGTCAGTATTACCAACAGTCAGTATTACCAACAGTCACTATTACCAACAGTCACTATTACCAACAGTCAGTATTACCAACAGTCACTATTACCAACAGTCAGTAGTCACTATTACCAACAGTCAGTAGTCAGTATTACCAACAGTCACTATTACCAACAGTCAGTAGTCACTATTACCAACAGTCAGTAGTCACTATTACCAACAGTCAGTAGTCACTATTACCAACAGTCAGTAGTCACTATTACCAACAGTCAGTATTACCAACAGTCACTATTACCAACAGTCAGTATTACCAACAGTCACTATTACCAACAGTCACTATTACCAACAGTCAGTAGTCAGTATTACCAACAGACAGTATTACCAACAGTCACTATTACCAACAGTCAGTATTACCAACAGTCACTATTACCAACAGTCAGTATTACCAACAGTCAGTATTACCAACAGTCACTATTACCAACAGTCAGTATTACCAACAGTCAGTATTACCAACAGTCAGTATTACCAACAGTCACTATTACCAACAGTCAGTAGTCAGTATTACCAACAGTCAGTATTACCAACAGTCACTATTACCAACAGTCAGTAGTCAGTATTACCAACAGTCAGTAGTCAGTATTACCAACAGTCACTATTACCAACAGTCACTATTACCAACAGTCAGTATTACCAACAGTCACTATTACCAACAGTCAGTATTACCAACAGTCACTATTACCAACAGTCAGTAGTCAGTATTACCAACAGTCAGTAGTCAGTATTACCAACAGTCAGTATTACCAACAGTCAGTAGTCACTATTACCAACAGTCAGTATTACCAACAGTCAGTATTACCAACAGTCAGTATTACCAACAGTCACCATTACCAACAGTCACTATTACCAACAGTCAGTATTACCAACAGTCAGTAGTCAGTATTACCAACAGTCAGTAGTCAGTATTACCAACAGTCAGTAGTCACTATTACCAACAGTCAGTAGTCAGTATTACCAACAGTCAGTAGTCACTATTACCAACAGTCAGTATTACCAACAGTCAGTAGTCACTATTACCAACAGTCAGTAGTCAGTATTACCAACAGTCAGTAGTCAGTATTACCAACAGTCAGTATTACCAACAGTCAGTAGTCACTATTACCAACAGTCAGTAGTCAGTATTACCAACAGTCACTATTACCAACAGTCAGTAGTCAGTATTACCAACAGTCAGTAGTCACTATTACCAACAGTCAGTAGTCAGTATTACCAACAGTCACTATTACCAACAGTCAGTAGTCAGTATTACCAACAGTCAGTATTACCAACAGTCAGTAGTCAGTATTACCAACAGTCAATAGTCACTATTACCAACAGTCAGTAGTCAGTATTACCAACAGTCAGTATTACCAACAGTCAGTAGTCAGTATTACCAACAGTCAGTATTACCAACAGTCAGTAGTCACTATTACCAACAGTCAGTAGTCACTATTACCAACAGTCAGTAGTCACTATTACCAACAATCAGTAGTCAGTATTACCAACAGTCAGTAGTCACTATTACCAACAGTCAGTAGTCACTATTACCAACAGTCAGTATTACCAACAGTCAATATTACCAACAGTCAGTAGTCACTATTACCAACAGTCAGTAGTCACTATTACCAACAGTCACTATTACCAACAGTCAGTAGTCACTATTACCAACAGTCAGTATTACCAACAGTCAGTAGTCACTATTACCAACAGTCAGTAGTCAGTATTACCAACAGTCACTATTACCAACAGTCAGTAGTCAGTATTACCAACAGTCAGTAGTCACTATTACCAACAGTCAGTAGTCAGTATTACCAACAGTCAGTAGTCACTATTACCAACAGTCACTATTAGTCAGTATTACCAACAGTCACTATTACCAACAGTCAGTAGTATTACCAACAGTCAGTAGTCACTATTACCAACAGTAGGTATTACCAACAGTCAGTAGTCACTATTACCAACAGTCAGTAGTCAGTATTACCAACAGTCACTATTACCAACAGTCAGTAGTCAGTATTACCAACAGTCAGTAGTCACTATTACCAACAGTCAGTAGTCACTATTACCAACAGTCAGTAGTCACTATTACCAACAGTCAGTAGTCACTATTACCAACAGTCAGTAGTCACTATTACCAACAGTCAGTAGTCACTATTACCAACAGTCAGTATTACCAACAGTCAATATTACCAACAGTCAGTAGTCACTATTACCAACAGTCAGTAGTCACTATTACCAACAGTCAGTAGTCACCAACAGTCAGTAGTCACTATTACCAACAGTCAGTATTACCAACAGTCAGTAGTCACTATTACCAACAGTCAGTAGTCACTATTACCAACAGTCAGTAGTCACTATTACCAACAGTCAGTAGTCACTATAACCAACAGTCAGTAGTCACTATTACCAACAGTCAGTATTACCAACAGTCAGTAGTCACTATTACCAACAGTCAGTAGTCACTATTACCAACAGTCAGTATTCCCAACAGTCAGTAGTCACTATTACCAACAGTCAGTAGTCAGTATTACCAACAGTCACTATTACCAACAGTCAGTAGTCAGTATTACCTACAGTCAGTAGTCACTATTACCAACAGTCAGTAGTCAGTATTACCAACAGTCAGTAGTCAGTATTACCAACAGTCAGTAGTCACTATTACCAACAGTCAGTAGTCACTATTACCAACAGTCAGTATTACAACAGTCACTATTACCAACAGTCAGTAGTCACTATTACCAACAGTCAGTAGTCACTATTACCAACAGTCAGTAGTCACTATTACCAACAGTCAGTAGTCAGTATTACCAACAACAGTCAGTCAGTATTACCAACAGTCAGTAGTCACTATTACCAACAGTCACTATTACCAACAGTCACTATTACCAACAGTCAGTAGTCAGTATTACCAACAGTCAGTAGTCACTATTACCAACAGTCAGTAGTCAGTATTACCAACAGTCAGTAGTCACTATTACCAACAGTCAGTAGTCACTATTACCAACAGTCAGTAGTCACTATTACCAACAGTCAGTAGTCAACAGTCATTACCAACAGTCAGTAGTCACTATTACCAACAGTCAGTAGTCACTATTACCAACAGTCACTACCAACAGTCACTATTACCAACAGTCAGTAGTCACTATTACCAACAGTCACTAGTCACTATTACCAACAGTCAGTATTACCAACAGTCAGTAGTCACTATTACCAACAGTCATTTACCAACAGTCAGTATTACAACAGTCATATTACCAACAGTCACTATTACCAACAGTCACTATTACCAACAGTCAGTATTACCAACAGTCAGTATTACCAAGTCAACAGTCACTTTACCAACAGTCAGTATTACCAACAGTCAGTAGTCAGTATTACCAACAGTCAGTAGTCAGTATTACCAACAGTCAGTATTACCAACAGTCAGTAGTCACTATTACCAACAGTCAGTATTACCAACAGTCAGTAATACCAACATTCACCAGTCACAGTCACTATTACCAACAGTCAGTATTACCAACAGTCAGTAGTCAGTATTACCAACAGTCAGTAGTCAGTATTACCAACAGTCAGTAGTCACTATTACCAACAGTCAGTAGTCAGTATTACCAACAGTCAGTATTATTACCAACAGTCAGTATTACCATTACAGTCACTATTACCAACAGTCAGTAGTCAGTATTACCAACAGTCAGTATTACCAACAGTCAGTAGTCAGTATTACCAACAGTCAGTAGTCACTATTACCAACAGTCAGTAGTCAGTATTACCAACAGTCACTATTACCAACAGTCAGTAGTCAGTATTACCAACAGTCAGTATTACCAACAGTCAGTAGTCAGTATTACCAACAGTCAATAGTCACTATTACCAACAGTCAGTAGTCAGTATTACCAACAGTCAGTAGTCACTATTACCAACAGTCAGTAGTCAGTATTACCAACAGTCAGTAGTCACTATTACCAACAGTCAGTAGTCAGTATTACCAACAGTCACTATTACCAACAGTCAGTAGTCACTATTACCAACAGTCAGTAGTCACTATTACCAACAGTCAGTATTACCAACAGTCAGTAGTCACTATTACCAACAGTCAGTAGTCAGTATTACCAACAGTCACTATTACCAACAGTCAGTAGTCAGTATTACCAACAGTCAGTAGTCACTATTACCAACAGTCAGTAGTCACTATTACCAACAGTCAGTAGTCACTATTACCAACAGTCAGTAGTCACTATTACCAACAGTCAGTAGTCACTATTACCAACAGTCAGTAGTCACTATTACCAACAGTCAGTATTACCAACAGTCAGTAGTCAGTATTACCAACAGTCAGTATTACCAACAGTCACTATTACCAACAGTCAGTATTATTACCAACAGTCACCAACAGTCAGTATTACCAACAGTCAGTATTAGTCACTATTACCAACAGTCAGTATTACCAACAGTCAGTATTACCAACAGTCAGTATTACCAACAGTCACTATTACCAACAGTCAGTAGTCAGTATTACCAACAGTCAGTAGTCACCAACATTACCAACAGTAGTCAGTATTACCAACAGTCAGTAGTCAGTATTACAGTCAATTAGTCAGTATTACCAACAGTCAGTATTACCAACAGTCAGTATTACCAGTCAGTATTACCAACAGTCAGTATTACCAACAGTCAGTAGTCAGTATTACCAACAGTCAGTAGTCAGTATTACCAACAGTCAGTATTACCAACAGTCAGTAGTCACTATTACCAACAGTCAGTATTACCAACAGTCAGTATTACCAACAGTCAGTATTACCAACAGTCACCATTACCAACAGTCACTATTACCAACAGTCAGTATTACCAACAGTCAGTAGTCAGTATTACCAACAGTCAGTAGTCAGTATTACCAACAGTCAGTAGTCACTATTACCAACAGTCAGTAGTCAGTATTACCAACAGTCAGTAGTCACTATTACCAACAGTCAGTATTACCAACAGTCAGTAGTCACTATTACCAACAGTCAGTAGTCAGTATTACCAACAGTCAGTAGTCAGTATTACCAACAGTCAGTATTACCAACAGTCAGTAGTCACTATTACCAACAGTCAGTAGTCAGTATTACCAACAGTCACTATTACCAACAGTCAGTAGTCAGTATTACCAACAGTCAGTAGTCACTATTACCAACAGTCAGTAGTCAGTATTACCAACAGTCACTATTACCAACAGTCAGTAGTCAGTATTACCAACAGTCAGTATTACCAACAGTCAGTAGTCAGTATTACCAACAGTCAATAGTCACTATTACCAACAGTCAGTAGTCAGTATTACCAACAGTCAGTATTACCAACAGTCAGTAGTCAGTATTACCAACAGTCAGTATTACCAACAGTCACACTATTACCAACAGTCAGTAGTCACTATTACCAACAGTCAGTAGTCACTATTACCAACAATCAGTAGTCAGTATTACCAACAGTCAGTAGTCACTATTACCAACAGTCAGTAGTCACTATTACCAACAGTCAGTATTACCAACAGTCAATATTACCAACAGTCAGTAGTCACTATTACCAACAGTCAGTAGTCACTATTACCAACAGTCACTATTACCAACAGTCAGTAGTCACTATTACCAACAGTCAGTATTACCAACAGTCAGTAGTCACTATTACCAACAGTCAGTAGTCACTATTACCAACAGTCACTATTACCAACAGTCAGTAGTCAGTATTACCAACAGTCAGTAGTCACTATTACCAACAGTCAGTAGTCAGTATTACCAACAGTCAGTAGTCACTATTACCAACAGTCAGTAGTCAGTATTACCAACAGTCACTATTACCAACAGTCAGTAGTCACTATTACCAACAGTCAGTAGTCACTATTACCAACAGTAGGTATTACCAACAGTCAGTAGTCACTATTACCAACAGTCAGTAGTCAGTATTACCAACAGTCACTATTACCAACAGTCAGTAGTCAGTATTACCAACAGTCAGTAGTCACTATTACCAACAGTCAGTAGTCACTATTACCAACAGTCAGTAGTCACTATTACCAACAGTCAGTAGTCACTATTACCAACAATCAGTAGTCACTATTACCAACAGTCAGTAGTCACTATAACCAACAGTCAGTATTACCAACAGTCAATATTACCAACAGTCAGTAGTCACTATTACCAACAGTCAGTAGTCACTATTACCAACAGTCAGTAGTCAGTATTACCAACAGTCAGTAGTCACTATTACCAACAGTCAGTATTACCAACAGTCAGTAGTCACTATTACCAACAGTCAGTAGTCACTATTACCAACAGTCAGTAGTCACTATTACCAACAGTCAGTAGTCACTATAACCAACAGTCAGTAGTCACTATTACCAACAGTCACTATTACCAACAGTCAGTAGTCACTATTACCAACAGTCAGTAGTCACTATTACCAACAGTCAGTATTCCCAACAGTCAGTAGTCACTATTACCAACAGTCAGTAGTCAGTATTACCAACAGTCACTATTACCAACAGTCAGTAGTCAGTATTACCTACAGTCAGTAGTCACTATTACCAACAGTCAGTAGTCAGTATTACCAACAGTCAGTAGTCAGTATTACCAACAGTCAGTAGTCACTATTACCAACAGTCAGTAGTCACTATTACCAACAGTCAGTATTACCAACAGTCACTATTACCAACAGTCAGTAGTCACTATTACCAACAGTCAGTAGTCAGTATTACCAACAGTCAGTAGTCACTATTACCAACAGTCAGTAGTCAGTATTACCAACAGTCACTATTACCAACAGTCAGTAGTCACTATTACCAACAGTCACTATTACCAACAGTCACTATTACCAACAGTCAGTAGTCAGTATTACCAACAGTCAGTAGTCACTATTACCAACAGTCAGTAGTCAGTATTACCAACAGTCAGTAGTCACTATTACCAACAGTCAGTAGTCACTATTACCAACAGTCAGTAGTCACTATTACCAACAGTCAGTATTACCAACAGTCACTATTACCAACAGTCAGTAGTCACTATTACCAACAGTCAGTAGTCACTATTACCAACAGTCAGTATTACCAACAGTCACTATTACCAACAGTCACTATTACCAACAGTCACTATTACCAACAGTCACTATTACCAACAGTCAGTATTACCAACAGTCACTATTACCAACAGTCAGTAGTCAGTATTACCAACAGTCAGTATTACCAACAGTCACTATTACCAACAGTCAGTATTACCAACAGTCACTATTACCAACAGTCACTATTACCAACAGTCAGTATTACCAACAGTCAGTATTACCAACAGTCAGTACTACCAACAGTCACTATTACCAACAGTCAGTATTACCAACAGTCAGTAGTCAGTATTACCAACAGTCAGTAGTCAGTATTACCAACAGTCACTATTACCAACAGTCAGTAGTCACTATTACCAACAGTCAGTATTACCAACAGTCAGTATTACCAACAGTCAGTAATACCAACAGTCACCATTACCAACAGTCACTATTACCAACAGTCAGTATTACCAACAGTCAGTAGTCAGTATTACCAACAGTCAGTAGTCAGTATTACCAACAGTCAGTAGTCACTATTACCAACAGTCAGTAGTCAGTATTACCAACAGTCAGTAGTCACTATTACCAACAGTCAGTATTACCAACAGTCAGTAGTCACTATTACCAACAGTCAGTAGTCAGTATTACCAACAGTCACTATTACCAACAGTCAGTAGTCAGTATTACCAACAGTCAGTAGTCACTATTACCAACAGTCAGTAGTCAGTATTACCAACAGTCACTATTACCAACAGTCAGTAGTCAGTATTACCAACAGTCAGTATTACCAACAGTCAGTAGTCAGTATTACCAACAGTCAATAGTCACTATTACCAACAGTCAGTAGTCAGTATTACCAACAGTCACTATTACCAACAGTCAGTAGTCAGTATTACCAACAGTCAGTAGTCACTATTACCAACAGTCAGTAGTCAGTATTACCAACAGTCACTATTACCAACAGTCAGTAGTCACTATTACCAACAGTCAGTAGTCACTATTACCAACAGTCAGTATTACCAACAGTCAGTAGTCACTATTACCAACAGTCAGTAGTCAGTATTACCAACAGTCACTATTACCAACAGTCAGTAGTCAGTATTACCAACAGTCAGTAGTCACTATTACCAACAGTCAGTAGTCACTATTACCAACAGTCAGTAGTCACTATTACCAACAGTCCAACAGTCACTATTACCAACAGTCAGTAGTCACTATTACCAACAGTCAGTAGTCACTATTACCAACAGTCACTATTACCAACAGTCAGTAGTCACTATTACCAACAGTCAGTAGTCACTATTACCAACAGTCAGTAGTCACTATTACCAACAGTCAGTAGTCACTATTACCAACAGTCAGTAGTCACTATTACCAACAGTCACTATAGTCAGTAGTCACTACCAACAGTCAGTAGTCACTATTACCAACAGTCATATTCCCAACAGTCACCAACAGTCAGTATTACCAACAGTCACTATTACCAACAGTCAGTAGTCACTATTACCAACAGTCAGTAGTCACTATTACCAACAGTCACCAACAGTCACTATTACCAACAGTCAGTAGTCACTATTACCAACAGTCAGTATTACCAACAGTCACTATTACCAACAGTCAGTAGTCACTATTACCAACAGTCAGTAGTCACTATTACCAACAGTCAGTAGTCACTATTACCAACAGTCAGTAGTCACTATTACCAACAGTCAGTAGTCTATTACCAACAGTCAGTAGTCACTATTACCAACAGTCAGTATCACTATTACCAACAGTCAGTATTACCAACAGTCAACAGTCACTATTACCAACAGTCAGTAGTCACTATTACCAACAGTCAGTAGTCACTATTACCAACAGTCAGTAGTCACTATTACCAACAGTCAGTAGTCACTATATACCAACAGTCAGTAGTCACTATTACCAACAGTCAGTAGTCACTATTACCAACAGTCAGTATTACCAACAGTCACTTACCAACAGTCAGTAGTCACTATTACCAACAGTCAGTAGTCAGTATTCACTATCACTATTACCAACAGTCAGTAGTCACTATTACCAACAGTCAGTAGTCACTATTACCAACAGTCAGTAGTCACTATTACCAACAGTCAGTATTACCAACAGTCACTATTACCAACAGTCAGTATTACCAACAGTCAGTAGTCACTATTACCAACAGTCAGTATTACCAACAGTCACTATTACCAACAGTCAGTAGTCAGTATTACCAACAGTCAGTATTCAGTATTACCAACAGTATTACCAACAGTCAGTATTACCAACAGTCAGTAGTCACTATTACCAACAGTCAGTATTCACTCACTAACAGTCAGTAGTCACTATTACCAACAGTAGTCAGTATTACCAACAGTCAGTATTACCAACAGTCAGTAGTCAACAGTCAGTATTACCAACAGTCAGTAGTCAGTATTACCAACAGTCACTATACCAACAGTCACTATTACCAACAGTCACTATTACCAACAGTCACTATTACCAACAGTCAGTATTACCAACAGTCACTATTACCAACAGTCAGTAGTCAGTATTACCAACAGTCACTATTCAACAGTCAGTATTACCAACAGTCAGTATTACCAACAGTCAGTAGTCAGTATTACCAACAGTCAGTAGTCACTATTACCAACAGTCAGTATTACCAACAGTCAGTAGTCAGTATTACCAACAGTCAGTATTACCAACAGTCAGTAGTCAGTATTACCAACAGTCACTATTACCAACAGTCAGTAGTCAGTATTACCAACAGTCAGTATTACCAACAGTCACTATTACCAACAGTCACTATTACCAACAGTCAGTATTACCAACAGTCAGTAGTCACTATTACCAACAGTCAGTAGTCAGTATTACCAACAGTCAGTAGTCACTATTACCAACAGTCAGTATTACCAACAGTCACTATTACCAACAGTCACTATTACCAACAGTCACTATTACCAACAGTCAGTATTACCAACAGTCAGTAGTCAGTATTACCAACAGTCAGTAGTCACTATTACCAACAGTCAGTATTACCAACAGTCAGTAGTCAGTATTACCAACAGTCAGTATTACCAACAGTCAGTATTACCAACAGTCAGTAGTCAGTATTACCAACAGTCACTATTCAGTATTACCAACAGTCAGTATTACCAACAGTCAGTAGTCAGTATTACCAACAGTCAGTATTACCAACAGTCAGTATTACCAACAGTCAGTAGTCAGTATTACCAACAGTCACTATTACCAACAGTCAGTAGTCAGTATTACCAACAGTCACTATTACCAACAGTCACTATTACCAACAGTCAGTATTACCAACAGTCAGTAGTCACTATTACCAACAGTCAGTAGTCAGTATTACCAACAGTCAGTAGTCACTATTACCAGCAGTCAGTATTACCAACAGTCACTATTACCAACAGTCAGTAGTCACTATTACCAACAGTCAGTATTACCAACAGACAGTAGTCAGTATTACCAACAGTCACTATTAACCAACAGTCACTATTACCAACAGTCACTATTACCAACAGTCAGTAGTCAGTATTACCAACAGTCAGTAGTCACTATTACCAACAGTCACACTATTACCAACAGTCAGTCAGTCACTATTACCAACAGTCACTATTACCAACAGTCACTATTACCAACAGTCACTATTACCAACAGTCACAGTATTACCAACAGTCAGTAGTCACTATTACCAACAGTCAGTAGTCACTATTACCAACAGTCAGTAGTCAGTATTACCAACAGTCAGTATTACCAACAGTCACTATTACCAACAGTCAGTATTACCAACAGTCACTATTACCAACAGTCAGTAGTTATTACCAACAGTCAGTAGTCAGTATTACCAACAGTCAGTAGTCACTATTACCAACAGTCAGTATTACCAACAGTCACTATTACCAACAGTCAGTAGTCACTATTACCAACAGTCAGTATTACCAACAGTCAGTATTACCAACAGTCACTAGTACCATTACCAACAGTCAGTAGTTACCAACAGTCAGTATTACCAACAGTCAGTCAGTATTACCAACAGTCAGTCATTACCAACAGTCAGTAGTCAGTATTACCAACAGTCAGTAGTCACTATTACCAACAGTCAGTATTACCAGTAGTCACTATTACCAACAGTCAGTAGTCACTATTACCAACAGTCAGTATTACCAACAGTCAGTATTACCAACAGTCAGTAGTCAGTATTACCAACAGTCAGTATTACCAACAGTCAGTAGTACCAACAGTCAGTATTACCAACAGTCAGTAGTCAGTATTACCAACAGTCAGTATTACCAACAGTCAGTATTACCAACAGTCAGTATTACCAACAGTCATTACCAACAGTCAGTATTACCAACAGTCAGTATTACCAACAGTCACTATTACCAACAGTCAGTATTACCAGTCATTACCAACAGTCATATTACCAACAGTCAGTAGTCAACAGTACCAACAGTCAGTAGTCAGTATTACCAACAGTCAGTATTACCAGTCACTATTACCAACAGTCACTATTACCAACAGTCAGTAGTCACTATTACCAACAGTCACTATTACCAACAGTCAGTAGTCACTATTACCAACAGTCAGTAGTCACTATTACCAACAGTCAGTATTACCAACATTCAGTATTACCAACAGTCAGTATTACCAACAGTCAGTATTACCAACAGTCAGTAGTCAGTATTACCAACAGTCACTATTACCAACAGTCAGTAGTCAGTATTACCAACAGTCACTATTACCAACAGTCAGTAGTCACTATTACCAACAGTCACTATTACCAACAGTCAGTAGTCACTATTACCAACAGTCAGTAGTCACTATTACCAACAGTCAGTAGTCACTATTACCAACAGTACCAGTCAGTAGTCACTATTACCAACAGTCAGTATCAACAGTCACTATTACCAACAGTCAGTAGTCACTATTACCAACAGTCAGTATTCACCAGCAGTACAGTCACTATTACCAACAGTCAGTAGTCAGTATTACCAACAGTCAGTATCACTATTACCAACAGTCAGTAGTCACTACCAACAGTCACTATTACCAACAGTCAGTAGTCTATTACCAACAGTCAGTATTACCAACAGTCACTATTACCAACAGTCAGTATTACCAACAGTCATTACCAACAGTCAGTCACTATTACCAACAGTCAGTATTACCAACAGTCAGTAGTCACTATTACCAACAGTCAGTATTACCAACAGTCACTATTACCAACAGTCAGTAGTCAACGTATATTACCAACAGTCAGTAACTATCCACCACTTTACCAACAGTCAGTAGTCAGTATTACCAACAGTCAGTAGTATTACAACAGTCACTATTACCAACAGTCATAGTCAGTATTACCAACAGTCACTATTACCAACAGTCATTAGTCAGTATTACCAACAGTCAGTAGTCACTATTACCAACAGTCAGTAGTCACTATTACCAACAGTCAGTAGTCACTATTACCAACAGTCAGTATTACCAACAGTCACTATTACCAACAGTCAGTAGTCACTATTACCAGTCAGTATTACCAACAGTCAGTAGTCAGTATTACCAACAGTCAGTAGTCACTATTACCAACAGTCAGTACCAACAGTCAGTATTACCAACAGTCAGTAGTCACCATTACCAACAGTCAGTATTACCAACAGTCAGTATTACCAACAGTCACTATTACCAACAGTCAGTAGTCAGTATTACCAACAGTCAGTTACCAACAGTCAGTAGTCAGTATTACCAACAGTCAGTAGTCACTATTACCAACAGTCAGTAGTCACTATTACCAACAGTCAGTAGTCACTATTACCAACAGTCAGTAGTCAGTATTACCAACAGTCAGTAGTCACTATTACCAACAGTCAGTATTACCAACAGTCAGTAGTCACTATTACCACCAACAGTCAGTAGTCAGTATTACAACAGTCACTATTACCAACAGTCAGTAGTCAGTATTACCAACAGTCAGTAGTCAGTATTACCAACAGTCAGTAGTCACTATTACCAACAGTCAGTATTATTACCAACAGTCAGTAGTCAACAGTCATATTACCAACAGTCAGTATTACCAACAGTCAGTAGTCACTACCAACAGTCAGTATTACCAACAGTCAGTAGTCAGTATTACCAACAGTCAGTAGTCAGTATTACCAACAGTCAGTATTACCAACAGTCAGTATTACCAACAGTCAGTCACTATTACCAACAGTCAGTATTATTACCAACAGTCAGTAGTCAGTATTACCAACAGTCACTATTACCAACAGTCAGTATTACCAACAGTCAGTATTACCAACAGTCAGTAGTCACTATTACCAACAGTCAGTAGTCACTATTACCAACAGTCACTATTACCAACAGTCAGTAGTCACTATTACCAACAGTCAGTAGTCACTATTACCAACAGTCAGTAGTCACTATTACCAACAGTCAGTAGTCACTATTACCAACAGTCAGTAGTCACTATTACCAACAGTCAGTATTACCAACATTCAGTATTACCAACAGTCAGTATTACCAACAGTCAGTAGTCACTATTACCAACAGTCAGTAGTCACTATTACCAACAGTCAGTAGTCAGTATTACCAACAGTCACTATTACCAACAGTCAGTAGTCACTATTACCAACAGTCAGTAGTCAGTATTACCAACAGTCACTATTACCAACAGTCACTATTACCAAAAGTCACTATTACCAACAGTCACTATTACCAACAGTCAGTAGTCAGTATTACCAACAGTCACTATTACCAACAGTCAGTAGTCACTATTACCAACAGTCAGTAGTCACTATTACCAACAGTCAGTAGTCACTATTACCAACAGTCACTATTACCAACAGTCAGTATTACCAACAGTCAGTATTACCAACAGTCAGTAACTATTACCAACAGTCACTATTACCAACAGTCAGTAGTCAGTATTACCAACAGTCAGTAGTCAGTATTACCAACAGTCACTATTACCAACAGTCAGTAGTCAGTATTACCAACAGTCAGTATTACCAACAGTCAGTAGTCACTATTACCAACAGTCAGTAGTCAGTATTACCAACAGTCAGTAGTCACTATTACCAACAGTCAGTAGTCACTATTACCAACAGTCAGTATTATCAACAGTCAGTAGTCACTATTACCAACAGTCAGTAGTCACTATTACCAACAGTCAGTATTACCAACAGTCAGTATTACCAACAGTCAGTAGTCACTATTACCAACAGTCAGTATTACCAACAGTCACTATTACCAACAGTCAGTAGTCAGTATTACCAACAGTCAGTATTACCAACAGTCAGTAGTCAGTATTACCAACAGTCAGTAGTCACTATTACCAACAGTCAGTAGTCACTATTACCAACAGTCAGTAGTCACTATTACCAACAGTCAGTAGTCACTATTACCAACAGTCAGTAGTCACTATTACCAACAGTCAGTAGTCACTATTACCAACAGTCACTATTACCAACAGTCAGTAGTCAGTATTACCAACAGTCACTATTACCAACAGTCAGTAGTCAGTATTACCAACAGTCACTATTACCAACAGTCAGTAGTCAGTATTACCAACAGTCAGTAGTCAGTATTACCAACAGTCACTATTACCAACAGTCACTATTACCAACAGTCAGTATTACCAACAGTCAGTATTACCAACAGTCAGTATTACCAACAGTCAGTAGTCAGTATTACCAACAGTCAGTATTACCAACAGTCAGTAGTCAGTATTACCAACAGTCAGTAGTCAGTATTACCAACAGTCAGTATTACCAACAGTCAGTATTACCAACAGTCAGTAGTCAGTATTACCAACAGTCAGTATTACCAACAGTCAGTATTACCAACAGTCAGTATTACCAACAGTCAGTAGTCACTATTACCAACAGTCAGTATTACCAACAGTCAGTAGTCAGTATTACCAACAGTCAGTATTACCAACATTCAGTATTACCAACAGTCAGTATTACCAACAGTCAGTAGTCACTATTACCAACAGTCAGTAGTCACTATTACCAACAGTCAGTAGTCAGTATTACCAACAGTCACTATTACCAACAGTCACTATTACCAAAAGTCACTATTACCAACAGTCACTATTACCAACAGTCAGTAGTCAGTATTACCAACAGTCAGTATTACCAACCAGTCACTAGTCACTATTACCAACAGTCACTATTAGTCACTATTACCAACAGTCAGTAGTCACTCACTATTACCAACAGTCAGTAGTCAGTATTACCAACAGTCACTATTACCAACAGTCAGTAGTCACTATTACCAACAGTCAGTAGTCACTATTACCAACAGTCAGTAGTCACTATTACCAACAGTCAGTATTACCAACAGTCAGTAGTCACTATTACCAACAGTCAGTATTACCAACAGTCAGTATTACCAACAGTCAGTAACTATTACCAACAGTCACTATTACCAACAGTCAGTAGTCAGTATTACCAACAGTCAGTAGTCACTATTACCAACAGTCAGTAGTCACTATTACCAACAGTCAGTAGTCACTATTACCAACAGTCAGTAGTCACTATTACCAACAGTCAGTAGTCACTATTACCAACAGTCACTATTACCAACAGTCAGTAGTCACACCATTACCAACAGTCAGTCACTATTACCAACAGTCAGTAGTCAGTATTACCAACAGTCACTATTACCAACAGTCAGTAGTCAGTATTACCAACAGTCAGTAGTCAGTATTACCAACAGTCACTATTACCAACAGTCACTATTACCAACAGTCAGTATTACCAACAGTCAGTATTACCAACAGTCAGTAGTCAGTATTACCAACAGTCAGTATTACCAACAGTCAGTAGTCAGTATTACCAACAGTCAGTAGTCAGTATTACCAACAGTCAGTATTACCAACAGTCAGTATTACCAACAGTCAGTAGTCAGTATTACCAACAGTCAGTATTACCAACAGTCAGTATTACCAACAGTCAGTATTACCAACAGTCAGTAGTCACTATTACCAACAGTCAGTATTACCAACAGTCAGTAGTCAGTATTACCAACAGTCAGTATTACCAACAGTCAGTAGTCAGTATTACCAACAGTCAATAGTCAGTATTACCAACAGTCAGTAGTCAGTATTACCAACAGTCAGTAGTCAGTATTACCAAAAGTCACTATTACCAACAGTCAGTAGTCAGTATTACCAACAGTTGGTTGGAGGTAAAACATGACCTTTTCCAAAGATGTGTTTATGTGTTACGTTGGAGTCACAGGTGTATCAACAGAGAAACAGGTGTATCAACAGAGAACAACAGAGAAACAGGTGTATTAACAGAGAAACAGGTGTATCAACAGAGAAACAGGTGTATCAACAGAGAAACAGGTGTATCAACAGAGAAACAGAGAAACAGGTGTTATGTTGGAGAAACAGGTGTATTAACAGAGAAACAGGTGTATCAACAGAGAAACAGGTGTTAAGTTACAAACAGAGAAACAGGTGTATCAACAGAGAAACAGGTGTATCAACAGAGAAACAGGTGTATCAACAGAGAAACAGGTGTATCAACAGAGAAACAGAGAAACAGGTGTTATGTTGGAGTTACAGGTGTAGCAACAGAGAAACAGGTGTATCAACAGAGAAACAGGTGTATCAACAGAGAAACAGGTGTATCAACAGAGAAACAGGTGTATCAACAGAGAAACAGGTGTATTTAACAGAGAAACAGGTGTATTTAACAGAGAAACAGGTGTATTTAACAGAGAAACAGGTGTATTTAACAGAGAAACAGGTGTATTCAACAGAGAAACAGGTGTATTTAACAGAGAAACAGGTGTATTTAACAGAGAAACAGGTGTATCAACAGAGAAACAGGTGTATTTAACAGAGAAACAGGTGTATTTAACAGAGAAACAGGTGTATTTAACAGAGAAACAGGTGTATCAACAGAGAAACAGGTGTATTTAACAGAGAAACAGGTGTATTTAACAGAGAAACAGGTGTATTTAACAGAGAAACAGGTGTATTTAACAGAGAAACAGGTGTATTCAACAGAGAAACAGGTGTATTTAACAGAGAAACAGGTGTATGTAACAGAGAAACAGGTGTATTTAACAGAGAAACAGGTGTATTTAACAGAGAAACAGGTGTATTTAACAGAGAAACAGGTGTATTTAACAGAGAAACAGGTGTATTTAACAGAGAAACAGGTGTATTTAACAGAGAAACAGGTGTACCTTTCTTTTTGAGCGTTCTGATTTCTTGGACATATTCTTCATCTTCTTGTGGAGATGGAATAACACCTGGAGAGGAAAAGGAAACGCATCATCAACATAACAGTCTGAACACATTCAGTTCTCTCTATACTTGGAATTCAATTGTGATAAACGGTTAGCAGTTAGCAGTTAGCAGTTAGCGGTTAGCAGTTAGCGGTTAGCGGTTAGCAGTTAGCGGTTAGCGGTTGGCGGTTAGCAGTTAGCGGTTAGCAGTTAGCGGTTAGCGGTTAGCGGTTAGCGGTTAGCGGTTAGCGGTTAGCGGATGAATGTATAAACGTTTCATTTTTATTTATTTATCTATTTATTTAACCACGTAGACAAGTTCTCATTTATAACTGCGACCCTGACCAAGATAAAGCAAAGGAGTGCGACACAAACAAACAACACAGAGTTACACATGGAATAAACAACGCTCAACATATGTGGGACCCAAAACGAGGTACCGTGTTAGATAATGGAGGTAAAAGGCAATAAATAGGCCATAGTGGCAAAATAATGACAATTTAGCCATTTAGCATCATAACAGATACATTACGAAGATGTGATAGAGGTCCTTCCTCGTGGACAGTCAGTCGGCCTTAATAACAGCACATACCTCCCTGTCTAATCTGTGGGAGAAAGGAAGCCCCTTCTCCCTCTCCTCTGGATGGAAGACAGTAGTTACCGTGACATACACGGTCTCGGGATGACATCGTCAACATTCCTCATGTACACATGTCCCATCAGTACCTTCTGTCCCATCAGTACTCTGTGTCCCATCAGTGTTCTGTGTCCCATCAGTACTCTGTGTCCCATCAGTTCTCTGTGTCCCATCAGTTCTCTGTGACCCATCAGTGTTCTGTGTCCCATCAGTGTTCTGTGTCCCATCAGTTCTCTGTGTCCCATCAGTACTCTGTATCCCATCAGTACTCTGTGTCCCATCAGTGTTCTGTGTCCCATCAGTGTTCTGTGTCCCATCAGTTCTCTGTATCCCATCAGTACTCTGTGACCCATCAGTGTTCTGTGTCCCATCAGTTCTCTGTGTCCCATCAGTACTCTGTGTCCCATCAGTACTCTGTGTCCCATCAGTACTCTGTGTCCCATCAGTACTCTGTGTCCCATCAGTGTTCTGTGTCCCATCAGTGTTCTGTGTCCCATCAGTACTCTGTGTCCCATCAGTACTCTGTGTCCCATCAGTACTCTGTGTCCCATCAGTACTCTGTGTCCCATCAGTACTCTGTGTCCCATCAGTACTCTGTGTCCCATCAGTACTCTGTGTCCCATCAGTACTCTGTGTCCCATCAGTACTCTGTGTCCCATCTGTGCTCTGTGTCCCATCAGTGCTCTGTGTCCCATCAGTGCTCTGTGTCCCATCAGTGCTCTGTGTCCCATCAGTGTTCTGTCCCATCAGTACTCTGTGTCCCATCAGTACTCTGTGTCCCATCAGTACTCTGTGACCCATCAGTGTTCTGTGTCCCATCAGTGTTCTGTGTCCCATCAGTTCTCTGTGTCCCATCAGTTCTCTGTGACCCATCAGTACTCTGTGTCCCATCAGTACTCTGTGTCCCATCAGTACTCTGTGTCCCATCAGTACTCTGTGTCCCATCAGTACTCTGTGTCCCATCAGTGTTCTGTGTCCCATCAGTGTTCTGTGTCCCATCAGTACTCTGTGTCCCATCAGTACTCTGTGACCCATCAGTACTCTGTGTCCCATCAGTACTCTGTGTCCCATCAGTACTCTGTGTCCCATCAGTACTCTGTGTCCCATCAGTGCTGTGTGTACATGGGGTATTGACACACAAGCACCAGCCCATCAGCTAGCTTAGTACCACTCCAGGAAGCCTCTTCATTTGGCAAGACAGCACAATCTGTGACCAGGCTATAGGGGGTAAAAGACAGCACAATCTGGAACCAGGCTATAGGGGATAAAAGACAGCACAATCTGGAACCAGGCTATAGGGGATAAAAGACAGCACAATCTGGGACCAGGCTATAGGGGGTAAAAGACAGCACAATCTGGGACCAGGCTATAGGGGATAAAAGACAGCACAATCTGGGACCAGGCTATAGGGGGTAAAAGAAAGCACAATCTGGGACCAGGCTATAGGGGGTAAAAGACAGCACAATCTGGGACCAGGCTATAGGGGGTAAAAGACAGCACAATCTGGGACCAGGCTATAGGGGGTAAAAGACAGCACAATCTGGAACCAGGCTATAGGGGATAAAAGACAGCACAATCTGGGACCAGGCTATAGGGGGTAAAAGACAGCACAATCTGGGACCAGGCTATAGGGGATAAAAGACAGCACAATCTGGGACCAGGCTATAGGGGGTAAAAGACAGCACAATCTGGGACCAGGCTATAGGGGGTAAAAGACAGCACAATCTGGGACCAGGCTATAGGGGGTAAAAGACAGCACAATCTGGGACCAGGCTATAGGGGGTAAAAGACAGCACAATCTGGAACCAGGCTATAGGGGATAAAAGACAGCACAATCTGGGACCAGGCTATAGGGGTAAAAGACAACACAATCTGGGACCAGGCTATAGGGATAAAGCCCGTCTCAGAGGAACATGGAATGGGTCAGAAATTAAATACAGAGTGGATTTGTCTGAAATGACATCTTATCAAACAGCTATTCTAGGTTGGAGGAGAAAAGCATAATGCTTAAGACTGTAGAGTGGGAGACTAATGTTCTCTGGAGTGATGAATCACGCTTCACCGTCTGCCAGTCTGACGGACGAACCTGGGTTTGGCAGATGCCACCTGCCCCAATGCATACCAACTGTGAAGTGTGTTGGGGCTGTTTTTAATGGTTCGGGCCCCTTAGTTCCAGAGAAAGTGAAATCTTAACGCTACAGAATACAGTGACATTCTAGATGATTCTGTCCTTCCAACTTTGTGACAACAGTTTGGATAAGGCCCTTTTCCTTGTTTTAGGATGACAATGCCGCCTCGTGCACAAAGTGAGTTCCATACAGAAATGGTTTGTTGAGATTGGCGTGGAAGAAGTTGACTGGTCTGCAAAGAGCCCTGACCTCAACCCCATCGAACACCTCTTGGGATGAATTGCTGCGCCGGCTGCACTTTCAATGTTTTACCCAAGTCTGCATTCCAAATGGCACCCTATTCCCTATATAGTGCACTACTTTAGACCAGAGCCCTATGGAACTCTATTCCCTACATAGTGCACTACTTTTGACCAGAGCCCTATGGAACTCTATTCCCTACATAGTGCACTACTGTTGACCAGAGCCCTATGGAACTCTATTCCCTACATAGTGCACTACATTTGATCAGAGCCCAATAGGCCTTTCTCATCATAGTAGTGCACTATAAAGGGAATAGTATGTCATTTGGGACCGCAAAGAGAGGATATACAGAGGACAAATCCAATCTGATTTTATTCGCCACTTGCTTGGTAACCAACACGTGTAGAATAACAGTGAAATGCTGACTGGCGGGTCCTTTCCCAACAACGCAGAGCTAAAGATGAAAAAAGAAATGCAAACAGGGACATGAGGAATATATACACAGTGGAATAAATACACAGTGGAATTTATACACAGTGGAATTAATACACAGTGGAATTAATACACAGTGGAATATATACACAGTGTAAATAAATACACAGTGGAATATATACACAGTGGAATTAATACACAGTGGAATTAATACACAGTGGAATATATACACAGTGTAAATATATACACAGTGGAATATATACACAGTGGAATATATACACAGTGGAATATATACACAGTGGAATGAATACACAGTGGAATGAATACACAGTGGAATAAATACACAGTGGAATAAATACACAGTGGAATAAATACACAGTGGAATATATACACAGTGGAATAAATACACAGTGGAATATATACACAGTGGAATATATACACAGTGGAATAAATACACAGTGGAATTAAATACACAGTGGAATATATACACAGTGGAATATATACACAGTGGAATAAATACACAGTGGAATAAATACACAGTGGAATAAATACACAGAGGAATATATACACAGTGTAAATAAATACACAGTGGAATGAATACACAGTGAATATATACACAGTGGAATATATACACAGTGGAATAAATACCCAGAGGAATATATACACAGTGGAATGAATACACAGTGGAATATATACACAGTGGAATTAAATACACAGTAGAATTAAATACACAGTGGAATAAATACACAGTGGAATAAATACACAGAGGAATATATACACAGTGTAAATAAATACACAGTGGAATGAATACACAGTGGAATATATACACAGTGGAATATATACACAGTGGAATAAATACCCAGATGAATATATACACAGTGTAATTAAATACACAGTGGAATATATACACAGTGTAATTAAATACACAGTGGAATAAATACACAGTGATATATAATATATACACAAACTAAATGTAATTAAATACACAGTGGAATAAATACACAGTGGAATTAATACACAGTGGAATTAATACACAGTGGAATATATACACAGTGTAACTACACAGTGGAATTAATACACAGTGGAATTAATACACAGTGGAATTAATACACAGTGGAATATATACACAGTGGAATATATACACAGTGGAATTAAATACACAGTGGAATAAATACACAGTGGAATATATACACAGTGGAATTAAATACACAGTGGAATAAATACACAGTGGAATATATACACAGTGGAATATATACACAGTGGAATTAATACACAGTGGAATATATACACAGTGGAATATATACACAGTGGAATTAAATACACAGTGGAATAAATACACAGTGGAATATATACACAGTGGAATTAAATACACAGTGTAACTAAATACACAGTGGAATAAATACTGTAGCGGTTGTCGTCTTCCTCTTCTGAAGAGGAGGAGGAAATATCAGACCAATACGCAGCGTGGTAAGTGTTCGTCATATTTATTCCACTGAACACAGAAAACAAACGAACAAGTGAATAAAGGAAACCCGAAACAGTCGCGTATGGTGAAAACACTGAAACGGAACATAACCACCCACAAACAAGAGTGGGAAAACAGGCTGCCTAAGTATGGTTCTCAATCAGAGACAACAACTACCCACAACTAACAGTGGAAACAGGCTGCCTAAGTATGGTTCTCAATCAGAGACAACAACTACCCACAACTAACAGGAGGAAAACAGGCTGCCCACAACTAAGTAAACAGGCTGGTTCTCAATCAGAGACAACAACTACCCACAACTAACAGTGGGAAAACAGGCTGCCTAAGTATGGTTCTCAATCAGAGACAACAACTACCCACAACTAACAGTGGGAAAACAGGCTGCCTAAGTATGGTTCTCAATCAGAGACAACAACTACCCACAACTAACAGGGGAAAACAGGCTGCCTAAGTATGGTTCTCAATCAGAGACAACAACTACCCACAACCCACAGTGGGAAAACAGGCTGCCTAAGTATGGTTCTCAATCAGAGACAACAACTACCCACAACTCAATCAGTGGGGAAAACAGGCTGCCTAAGTATGGTTCTCAATCAGAGACAACAACTACCCACAACCCAACAGTGGGAAAACAGGCTGCCTAAGTATGGTTCTCAATCAGAGACAACAACTACCCACAACTAACAGTGGGAAAACAGGCTGCCTAAGTATGGTTCTCAATCAGAGACAACAACTACCCACAACTAACAGGGGAAAACAGGCTGCCTAAGTATGGTTCTCAATCAGAGACAACGATTGACAGCTGCCTCTGATTGGGAACCATACCAGGCCAAACACATAGAAATACAACAGACTACCCACCCCTCTGATTGGGAACCATACCAGGCCAAACACATAGAAATATAAACACAAGAGCAAAACATAGAATACCCACCCCCAACTCACGCCCTGACCAACCTAAAATAGAGACATACAAAAGGAACTGAGGTCAGGAAGTGCCATATACACAGTGGAATAATCCATCAAACCAGAAAGAGGACCTTTAGCAACACTAATGAGGACATGTCAGTGGAGAACATCTTGTACTGATATTTGACCACAGTCCCCTCAGCTATAAATATGTTCCATTTAAAACATTTTATAAATTCAGGCTCAAACTATTCCACTGGTAAAGATGTCTTGGAGAATAGAAGGACTTGGAGCATAGAGGGCTTGGAGTATAGAAGGACTTGGAGTATAGAGGACTTGGAGAATAGAAGGACTTGGAGTATAGAGGACTTGGAGAAAGGATTTGGAGAATAGAAGACTTGGAGTATAGAGGACTTGGAGTATGGGAGAATAGGAGGACTTGGAGAATAGAGGACTTGGAGTATAGATGGACTTGGAGTATAGAGGACTGGGAGAATAGAGGACTTGGAGAATAGAGGACTTGGAGTATTGGAGAATAGAGACTTGGAGAATAGAGGACTTGGAGTATAGATGGACTTGGAGAATAGAGGACTTGGAGAATAGAGGACTTGGAGAATAGAGGACTTGGAGAATAGAAGGACTTGGAGAATAGAGGACTTGGAGAATAGAGGACTTGGAGAATAGAGGACTTGGAGAATAGAGGAATTGGAGTATAGAGGACTTGGAGAATAGAACTTTCCAACATAATTTGCAAATAAATTCATAAAAAATCCTACAATGTGATTTTCTGGATTTTTTTTCTCTCTCATTTTGTCTGTCATAGTTGAAGTGTACCTATGATGAAAATTACAGGCCTCTCTCATCTTTTTAAGTGGGAGAACTTGCACAATTGGTGGCTGACTAAATACATTTTTTGCCCCATTGTATATATATATAAATAAAATAAATGGAGTGGGACTGGGCACCTGTGCAGAGGAAGGCTCCGGCCATGGAGCGAGACTGGTGACACACTCTTCAGGGCGAGTGCGGGGAGCCGGCACAGGATGTACCGGACTGGGGAGGCGCACCGGAGGCCTGGTGCGTGGTTAGATATTCTGTCAATAACTCGACCAAGGCGCAGCGTGAGTAGAGTTCCACATATTTATTACAGTGGAACCTCAAAACAACAAAGAATTAACGAACGTGCCATTCATAGAGCACACGGGCACTTAACAAAACAATATCCCACAATGCAGCTGGGAAAAAGGGACACACTAAGTATGATCCCCAATTAGAGGCAACGATATACAGCTGCCTCCAATTGGGAACCAGACTCACACACCAACATAGAACTATAATAACTAGAAAAACCCCTAGTCACGCTCTGACCTATTACACCATAGAGAACCCCGAGGGCTCTCTATGGTCAGGGCGTGACACAGACCGTGTAAGTAACTTCATTTATGTCCCCCTAATTGTCCTGAATACCTTGGTTAATCCTACAGCTTTTGTATGCAGTAATCCTAGTAGGAAGACCACTGTTAACACTGAGGTGGTGTGTCCTAGTAGGAAGACCACTGTTAACACTGAGCTGGTGTGTCCTAGTAGGAAGACCACTGTTAACACTGAGGTGGTGTGTCCTAGTAGAAGACCACTGAACACTGAGGTGGTGTGTCCCAGTAGGAAGACCACTGTTAACACTGAGGTGGTGTGTCCTAGTAGGAAGACCACTGAGGTGGTGTGTCCTAGTAGGAAGACCACTGTTAACACTGAGGTGGTGTGTCCTAGTAGGAAGACCACTGTTAACACTGAGGTGGTGTGTCCTAGTAGGAAGACCACTGTTAACACTGAGGTGGTGTGTCCTAGTAGGAAGACCACTGTTAACACTGAGCTGGTGTGTCCTAGTAGGAAGACCACTGTTAACACTGAGGTGGTGTGTCCTATAGGAAGACCACTGTTAACACTGAGGTGTTGTGTCCTATAGGAAGACCACTGAGGTGGTGTGTCCTAGTAGGAAGACCACTGAGGTGGTGTGTCCTAGTAGGAAGACCACTGTTAACACTGAGGTGGTGTGTCCTAGTAGGAAGAACACTGAGGTGGTGTGTCCTAGGAGGAAGACCACTGAGGAGGTGTGTCATAGGAGGAAGACCACTGAGGTGGTGTGTCCTAGTAGGAAGACCACTGTTAACACTGAGGTGGTGTGTCCTAGTAGGAAGACCACTGAGGTGGTGTGTCCTAGGAGGAAGACCACTGAGGTGGTGTGTCCTAGTAGGAAGACCACTGAGGTGGTGTGTCCTAGTAGGAAGACCACTGTTAACACTGAGGAGGTGTAGTAGGAAGACCACTGTTAACACTGAGGTGGTGTGTCCTATAGGAAGACCACTGTTAACACTGAGGTGGTGTATCCTAGTAGGAAGACCACTGAGGCGATGTGTCCTAGTAGGAAGACCACTGAGGTGGTGTGTCCTAGTAGGAAGACCACTGTTAACACTGAGGTGGTGTGTCCTAGTAGGAAGACCACTGTTAACACTGAGGTGGTGTGTTCTATAGGAAGACCACTGTTAACACTGAGGTGGTGTGTCCTAGTAGGAAGACCACTGAGGCTGTGTGTCCTAGTAGGAAGACCACTGTTAACACTGAGGTGGTGTGTCCTAGTAGGAAGACCACTGTTAACACTGAGGTGGTGTGTTCTATAGGAAGACCACTGTTAACACTGAGGTTGTGTGTCCTAGTAGGAAGACCACTGTTAACACTGAGGTGGTGTGTCCTAGTAGGAAGACCACTTTGTGCAGCTCACCCTGCACTATCAAGTCTACTTCTGATAAGCTTCCCAGTAAAGCAGTAAAAACAATCAAGCAAGACAGTGAAAGTGCTAAAAATAGCCAATATTAACATACTGAGAAACCAGGTCCATGAATTCATTAACTAGCTAGTAAAACAGATGACATTCATATTCTGCCTATCTCTGAAACTCGCTTAGATAATAATTATTATTCTGCCTATCTCTGAAACTCGCTTAGATAATAATTATTATTCTGCCTATCTCTGAAACTCGCTTAGATAATAATTATTATTCTGCCTATCTCTGAAACTCGCTGTTGGTCTGTGGTGTGTAATGAGGAGCAACCAGACGCTTCTGGTCTGTGGTGTGTAATGAGGAGCAACCAGACGCTGCTGGTCTGTGGTGTGTAATGAGCAGCAACCAGACGCTGCTGCTCTGTGGTGTGTAATGAGGAGCAACCAGACACTACACTTGACACATTTATGAAATTGCTCATTGCAGTTACTAATAAGCATCCGTTAAGAAAATTACTGGAAAAACTGTTAAATCCCCTTGGATTGATGAGGAAGTGAAACATTGTATGGTTGATTGGATGAGGCAAAAGGTATGGCAAATGAGTCTGGCAGCACAACTGATTGGTAAACGTACTGCAAATTAAGAAATCATGTGACTAAACTAAATAAAAAATAAACTATACTATGCATCAAAGATAAATTATATTAAGAATGATCATAAAAAGCACCTTGAATTAACATTTTGGGGGGAAAAAAGCCAAGTTGTCTCTATCATTCATTGAGTCAGATGGCTCATTTATCACAAAACCCACTGATATTGCCAACACAATTAATGATTTGTTCAATGGCAAGATAAACAAACTTAGGGACGACATGCCTGCAACAAACTCTGACACTAGACATCCAAGTATATCTGACCAAATTATAAAAGACGAGCATTGTACTTTCGAATTCCGTAAAGTCAGTGTGGAATAAATTCCGTAAAGTCAGTGTGGAATAAATTCCGTAAAGTCAGTGTGGAATAAATTCCGTAAAGTCAGTGTGGAATAAATTCCGTAAAGTCAGTGTGGAATAAATTCCGTAAAGTCAGTGTGGAATAAATTCCGTAAAGTCAGTGTGGAATACATTCCGTAAAGTCAGTGTGGAATAAATTCCGTAAAGTCAGTGTGGAATAAATTCCGTAAAGTCAGTGTGGAATAAATTCCGTAAAGTCAGTGTGGAATAAATTCCGTAAAGTCAGTGTGGAATAAATTCCGTAAAGTCAGTGTGGAATAAATTCCGTAAAGTCAGTGTGGAATAAATTCCGTAAAGTCAGTGTGGAATAAATTCCGTAAAGTCAGTGTGGAATAAATTCCGTAAAGTCAGTGTGGAATAAATTCCGTAAAGTCAGTGTGGAATAAATTCCGTAAAGTCAGTGTGGAATAAATTCCATAAAGTCAGTGTGGAATAAATTCCATAAAGTCAGTGTGGAATAAATTCCATAAAGTCAGTGTGGAATAAATTCCGTAAAGTCAGTGTGGAATAAATTCCGTAAAGTCAGTGTGGAATAAATTCCGTAAAGTCAGTGTGGAATAAATTCCGTAAAGTCAGTGTGGAATAAATTCCGTAAAGTCAGTGTGGAATAAATTCCGTAAAGTCAGTGTGGAATAAATTCCGTAAGTCAGTGTGGAATAAATTCCGTAAAGTCAGTGTGGAATAAATTCCGTAAAGTCAGTGTGGAATAAATTCCGTAAAGTCAGTGTGGAATAAATTCCGTAAAGTCAGTGTGGAATAAATTCCGTAAAGTCAGTGTGGAATAAATTCCGTAAAGTCAGTGTGGAATAAATTCCGTAAAGTCAGTGTGGAATAAATTCCGTAAAGTCAGTGTGGAATAAATTCCGTAAAGTCAGTGTGGAATAAATTCCGTAAAGTCAGTGTGGAATAAATTCCGTAAAGTCAGTGTGGAATAAATTCCGTAAAGTCAGTGTGGAATAAATTCCGTAAAGTCAGTGTGGAATAAATTCTGTAAAGTCAGTGTGGAATAAATTCTGTAAAGTCAGTGTGGAATAAATTCCGTAAAGTCAGTGTGGAATAAATTCCGTAAAGTCAGTGTGGAAGAATGATTGTTGTTTATCAATGATAAGCCACCGGGGTCTTACAATCTGGATGGAAATTACTCAGGATAATGGAGGACGGTATTGCCACTCCTATTTGCCACATCTTACATTTAAGCCTACTAGGCCTAATTTAAGCGCTCAGGCCTGGAGGGAAGCTAAAGTCATTCCGCTACCCAAGAACAGTAAAGCCCCATTTACTGGCTCAAATAGCCGACCAATCAGTCTGTTACCAACCCTGAGTAAACTTCTGGGGAAAAAATGTGTTTGACCAGATACAGTGCTATTTCACAGTAAACAAATTGACGACAGACTTTCCTTGCACGCACAGACTTTCAATTACTCAACAAGCACAGCACTTACACAAATGACTGATGATTGGCTGAGAGAAATTAATGATAAAATGATTGTGGGGGGCTGTCTTGTTAGACTTCAGTGCAGATTTTGACATGATCTATCATAGTCTGCTGCTGGAAAAACATATGTGTTATGGCTTTACACCCCCTGCTATAATGTGGATAAAGATTTACTTGTCTAACAGAACACAGAGGTTGTTCTTTAATGGAAGCCCATCAAATATAATTAAGTTAGAATCAGGAATTCCCCAGGGTAGCTGTTTAGGCCCCTTGATTTTTCCAATTTTTACGAACGACTTTGAGTAAAGCCAGAGTTTCTATGTAATTCTATGTATGTGGATGACTCAACACTATACACGTCAGCTACTAAAGAGACTGAAATGACTGCAACACTAAACAAAGAGCTGCATTTAGTTTCAGAGTGGGTGGCAAGGAATAAGTTAGCCCTAAATATTTCTAAAACTAAAAGCATTGTTTTAGAACTCAACAAGCACAGCACTTACACAAATGACTGATGATTGGCTGAGAGAAATTAATGATAAAATGATTGTGGGGGGCTGTCTTGTTAGACTTCAGTGCAGATTTTGACATGATCTATCATAGTCTGCTGCTGGAAAAACATATGTGTTATGGCTTTACACCCCCTGCTATAATGTGGATAAAGATTTACTTGTCTAACAGAACACAGAGGTTGTTCTTTAATGGAAGCCCATCAAATATAATTAAGTTAGAATCAGGAATTCCCCAGGGTAGCTGTTTAGGCCCCTTGATTTTTCCAATTTTTACGAACGACTTTGAGTAAAGCCAGAGTTTCTATGTAATTCTATGTATGTGGATGACTCAACACTATACACGTCAGCTACTAAAGAGACTGAAATGACTGCAACACTAAACAAAGAGCTGCATTTAGTTTCAGAGTGGGTGGCAAGGAATAAGTTAGCCCTAAATATTTCTAAAACTAAAAGCATTGTATTTGGAACAAAACACTCACTAAACCCTAAACCTCAACTACATCTTGTAATAAATAATGTGGAAATTGAGCAAGTTGAGGTGACTAAACTGCTTGGAGTAACCCTGGATTATAAACTGTCATGGTCAAAACATATTGATACAACAGTAGCTAAAATGGGGAGAAGTCTGTCCATAATAAAGTGATGCTCTGCCTTCTTATCAACACTATCAACAAGGCAGGTCCTACAGGCCCTGGTTTTGTCTCACCTGGACTACTGTTCAGTCGTGTGGTCAGGTGCCACAAGGAGGGACTTGGGAAAATTGCAGGTGGCTCAGAACAGGGCAGCACGGCTGGCCCTTAAAAGTACAGGGAGAGCTAACATCAATGACATGCATGTCAATCTCTCATGGCTCAAAGTGGAAGAGAGATTGACTTCCTCATTACTTGTTTTTGTAAGAGGTGTTGACAAAATGAATGTACCGAGCTGTCTGTTTAAAATACTGGTGCACAGCTCGGACAACCATGAATACCCCACAAGACATGCCAAGTCCAGAACAGACTATGGGAGACGCACAGTACTACATAGAGCCACGACTACATGGAACTCTATTCCACATCAGGAAACTGATGTAAGCAGTAGAATCATATTTAAGAAGCAGGTAAAAATACACCTTATGGAACAGTGGGGACTGTGAAGTAACACAAACATTTTTTTTTTTAATCCAAGATGGCATAGCAGTAGGACGTGTGTGTTTGTCTTTGTCTTATCTAGTGTCTTATCCCGTGTAAATAGACAGTCTTTTTCGTATATATCTTAATCTCACTTTCTATCTACGAACTAAATATACTTTCCTGCAACCCGCCTCACCCAATGTGGTACGGATGTGCTATTTTTATTCTTTATAACGGGAACTTCCATCAGCAGCTAGCCAGCTACTAGTCTTTGTTAGCCACGGCTAGAGGTCTTCACCTTTTCTCAGTCACCAGCCAGCCTTAGCTCGGGCAATACCTGCCAGTCTGCACAGAGCGATATCAACCCAGAGCATATCGGACTGCTTCTCTCTTCCACATCACCGGATTCCTGCCGCTCTGGATCATTACATCGGGTCATCGCAGCTAGCTAGCTGCAAACGAGAGGCTACTGTTAGCTAATGCCTCTGTCCCGCAGCAAGCACCAGCTAGCCTTGAGCTAGGCCCATATACCAGCACATTCTAGGGCTACAATAACTCCTTTGCCAATTGGCCTGGACCCTTTTTTTAAATTATTATTATTTATTTTTTTCACCTTTATTTAACCAGGTAGGCTAGTTGAGAACAAGTTCTCATTTGCAACTGCGACCTGGCCAAGATAAAGCATAGCAGTGTGAACAGACAACACAGAGTTACACATGGAGTAAAGAATAAACAAGTCAATAACACAGTAGAACAAAAGGGGGAGTCTATATACAATGTGTGCAAAAGGCATGAGGAGGTAGGCGAATAATTACAATTTTGCAGATTAACACTGGAGTGATAAATGATCAGATGGTCATGTACAGGTAGAGATATTGGTGTGCAAAAGAGCAGAAAAGTAAATAAATAAAAACAGTATGGGGATGAGGTAGGTGAAAATGGGTGGGCTATTTACCAATGGACTATGTACAGCTGCAGCGATCGGTTAGCTGCTCAGATAGCTGATGTTTGAAGTTGGTGAGGGAGATAAAAGTCTCCAACTTCAGCGATTTTTGCATTTCGTTCCAGTCTCAGGCAGCAGAGTACTGGAACGAAAGGCGGCCAAATGAGGTGTTGGCTTTAGGGATGATCAGTGAGATACACCTGCTGGAGCGCGTGCTACGGATGGGTGTTGCCATCGTGACCAGTGAACTGAGATAAGGCGGAGCTTTACCTAGCATGGACTTGTAGAAGACCTGGAGCCAGTGGGTCTGGCGACGAATATGTAGCGAGGGCCAGCCGACTAGAGCATACAAGTCGCAGTGGTGGGTGGTATAAGGTGCTTTAGTGACAAAACGGATGGCACTGTGATAGACTGCATCCAGTTTGCTGAGTAGAGTGTTGGAAGCCATTTTGTAGATGACATCGCCGAAGTCGAGGATCGGTAGAATAGTCAGTTTTACTAGGGTAAGCTTGGCAGCGTGAGTGAAGGAGGCTTTGTTGCGGAATAGAAAGCCGACTCTTGATTTGATTTTCGATTGGAGATGTTTGATATGAGTCTGGAAGGAGAGTTTGCAGTCTAGCCAGACACCTAGGTACTTATAGATGTCCACATATTCAAGGTCGGAACCATCCAGGGTGGTGATGCTAGTCGGGCAGGCGGGTGCAGTCAGCGATCGGTTGAAAAGCATGCATTTGGTTTTACTAGCGTTTAAGAGCAGTTGGAGGCCACGGAATGAGTGTTGTATGGCATTGAAGCTCGTTTGGAGGTTAGATAGCACAGTGTCCAATGACGGGCCGAAAGTATATAGAATGGTGACGTCTGCGTAGAGGTGGATCAGGGAATCGCCCGCAGCAAGAGCAACATCATTGATATATACAGAGAAAAGAGTCGGCCCGAGAATTGAACCCTGTGGCACCCCCATAGAGACTGCCAGAGGACCGGACAGCATGCCCTCCGATTTGACACACTGAACTCTGTCTGGAAAGTAATTGGTGAACCAGGCAAGGCAATCATCCGAGAAACCGAGGCTACTGAGTCTGCCGATAAGAATATGGTGATTGACAGAGTCGAAAGCCTTGGCAAGGTCGATGAAAACGGCTGCACAGTACTGTCTTTTATCGATGGCGGTTATGATATCGTTTAGTACCTTGAGTGTGGCTGAGGTGCACCCGTGACCGGCTCGGAAACCAGATTGCACAGCGGAGAAGGTACGGTGGGATTCGAGATGGTCAGTGACCTGTTTGTTGACTTGGCTTTCGAAGACCTTAGATAGGCAGGGCAGGATGGATATAGGTCTGTAACAGTTTGGGTCCAGGGTGTCTCCCCCTTTGAAGAGGGGGATGACTGCGGCAGCTTTCCAATCCTTGGGGATCTCAGACGATATGAAAGAGAAGTTGAACAGGCTGGTAATAGGGGTTGCAACAATGGCGGCGGAAAGTTTCAGAAATAGAGGGTCCAGATTGTCAAGCCCAGCTGATTTGTACGGGTCCAGGTTTTGCAGCTCTTTCAGAACATCTGCTATCTGGATTTGGGTAAAGGAGAACCTGGAGAGGCTTGGGCGAGGAGCTGCGGGGGGGGGCGGTTGTAAATGAGAACTTGTTCTCAACTGGCCTACCTGGTTAAATAAAGGTGATCTGGTCTACCTGGTTAAATAAAGGTGATCTGGTCTACCTGGTTAAATAAAGGTGATCTGGTCTACCTGGTTAAATAAAGGTGATCTGGTCTACCTGGTTAAATAAAGGTGATCTGGTCTACCTGGTTAAATAAAGGTGATCTGGCCTACCTGGTTAAATAAAGGTGATCTGGTCTACCTGGTTAAATAAATGTGATCTGGTCTACCTGGTTAAATAAAGGTGATCTGGCCTACCTGGTTAAATAAAGGTGATCTGGCCTACCTGGTTAAATAAAGGTGATCTGGCCTACCTGGTTAAATAAAGGTGATCTGGTCTACCTGGTTAGCTAAAGGTGATCTGGTCTACCTGGTTAAATAAAGGTGATCTGACCTACCTGGTTAAATAAAGGTGATCTGGCCTACCTGGTTAAATAAAGGTGATATTAAATAACAAATTAAATTAAACACATAGGCACAGACACATGCCTACAAACACATGATAACATACACACACAGACGTACAAATGGATTTTGCGTTGTAGATATGTGGTCGTGGAGAATGGGCTCTGAAGGCACACACTTAGTGTGTCGTGAATTCTGCAATGAACGTATTGTAATATTTTTACAATTGTATAACTGCCTTAATTTTTTTATTATTATTATTATTATTTTTATGGATGGGGATCCATAATAAATCAATAAAGTATGGTAGTAGGTGCCAGGTGCACCGGTTTGAGTGTGTCAAGAAAGGCAACAGCGCTGTGTTTTTCAAACTCAACAGTTTCTCATGTGTGTACCCAGAACATCCAGCCAACTTGACACAACTGTGGGAAGAATTGGATTCAACACGGGTCAGCATCCCTGTGGGAACGCGACACCTTGTAGAGTCCATGCCCCCCGACAAATTGAGTCTGTTCTGAGGGAGAAAGGGGAGAGCAAGACAATATTAGGAAGGTGTTCCTAATGTTTTGTGGATTCAGTGTATATACCTGCTAACAGTCACTTTTCAGCGCTGTTGACATGTATATATTACCATGAGTATATTACCATCAGTATTTATGTTTACATGTATATATTACCATGAGTATATTAGCATCAGTATGTATGTTGACATGTATATATTACCATGAGTATATTAGCATCAGTATGTATGTTGACATGTATATATTACCATGAGTATATTAGCATCAGTATGTATGTTGACATGTATATATTACCATGAGTATATTAGCATCAGTATGTATGTTGACATGTATATATTACCATGAGTATATTAGCATCAGTATGTATGTTGACATGTATATATTACCATGAGTATATTAGCATCAGTATGTATGTTGACATGTATATATTACCATGAGTATATTAGCATCAGTATGTATGTTGACATGTATATATTACCATGAGTATATTAGCATCAGTGTTTTCATACATTCTTGCTACCAGTCACTATTCAGCCCTGTTTGACTGACGATTGGCTGAGTTAAATTGATGATGAAAAGGGGGCTTGTTTTTGTTGGACTTCAGTGCGGCTTTTGACATTATGGATCACAGTCTGCGGCTGGAAAAACGTGTGTTTTATGGCTATGTGTACCTTCCTATCACACCTACACACACACACACACACACACACACAGTCTGCTGCTGGAAAAACGTGTGTTTTATGGCTATGTGTACCTTCCTATCACACACACACACACACACACAGTATGCTGCTGGAAAAACGTGTGTTTTATGGCTATGTGTACCTTCCTATCACACACACACACACACACACACACACACACACACACACACACACACACACACACACACACACACACACACAGTATGCTGCTGTCATTCTGCCTACTATTATAATGATTTATAAAGGAGCTATGGCTGTCATTTCTATGGTCATCTATCTGGACAATGATAACAGTTCTGAGTTAAACAACAGTATTTTAGTTCTGGGTTAAACAACAGTATTTTAGCTGGGTTAAAACAACAGTATTTTAGCTGGTTTAAAACAACAGTATTTTAGTTCTGGGTTAAAAACAACAGTATTTTAGTTCTGGGTTAAAAACAACAGTATTTTAGTTCTGGGTTAAAAACAACAGTATTTTAGTTCTGGGTTAAAAACAACAGTATTTTAGTTCTGGGTTAAACAACAGTATTTTAGTTCTGGGTTAAAAACAACAGTATTTTAGTTCTGGGTTAAAAACAACAGTATTTTAGTTCTG